>NC_079162.1:68308934-68608934 GCF_947563725.1 Argiope bruennichi | reverse complement strand
AATATACATTCAACCTGAATGTCTGTTTTGTGCTTTGTCGTTAGAGATTCCATTTACAGATCTTTCACATTTAGGTCTTTTCAAAATGGTTCTCATATTACACAGATTTTTCTTCCACAAACACAGAGTCTGGACCACACGAAACACTAGGGAGGGAAGTGACCAGAGAGATAGTAGTACGCACCCCCGTAGAGTCGTCGTGCTGTTGCTGGGGCTGATTACCTCCACTGAAGCTGAGAGCACGCGGCCGCCTACATAGAAGCACCGTTTTGTAGGCCTGTCGATACTGCTTGTTGGTGATGCCATAGATGACAGGATTGATGCAAGCACTCAGATAAATGAGCAAGTACCCCATAATGTGGAGTTCGGGCCGTTTCACGTCTTGATCAGAAACCTATGAAGACAAAATATTATGTGATTAATTTATATTTATCTTAATATAAATAAAAGTAGTAAATATATATAATATATAATAAAATATAGTATATATATAATATATAATAAAATAAAATGTAGTAATATATGTATGTTCCATGTCTTCTTCTAAGCAATTGAATCGAATTCAATCATATTTTGCACACATATTATTTAAAACAAGAGATATCGATTTTTGCAAAGTTTAAAAATGAATTAAATACTTAATTAATTAGAAGTTAATAATTTTTTTTTTTCAAACAGTGACTTCTGGGGGAATTATTCTAGATGAAATATTTTCAAACCATTTTACAATTCAAATTTTATCATGTCAGTAATTTCATTTCTGCACAATATTTCTTTCAAATTTTATTAATCTTATTTTTTAAAAACTTAAACGCATTAAAATTAACGTTAACTTAGAACTAAACCATTTGTTAAAATATGTGTTTTATTTAAATTCAAGTCTTTATACCAAGTTTTCGTTTGTTTCAAAGTAGTGATTTAACAATGCCTACAAGCAAATATAGGTCAATCGTTCAAATGAAATTGAGGAAAGTAGAGTTCCTGTGAACAAATAAAACAGATTTTAAACAATAACAACGTTTCTAGGCAATGAGATTGTTGGCTATTTAGTTTTTTTTTTCTTCAAGATTTCATTCAAAAAATAAATTTGCATTTAAAAAACGTTAAATTCTTAAGACATGCTCGTGTAGTTTTGATCCAAATTTAATGGAAGCATCTCGCATTTTATATTATTGTGATATAGTTTTATGAATTTATAACGTAGGTGAAATAGTTTTATGTAAGCCGGCATTCTTTTTGTAAACTGCGTAATGTAAAAATCATTACGTGCAGAATGCAACAGTTGATGCAATCAAGCCAAAAACAACGTTACGCACTAAAGCCTTAGTTTAGAAGTTCGATTTTCTTTTCTTTTTGAGAAGGACTTTTCAGTTTTGAGCCGTGGTCAGATGGTCAGGACAACAAAAGAAGTGTTTTCTAATTTTCGAGAGCAGAGTTAAATTTTTTATTTTAATTTTACTATATACACGCGAATATGCAAATATCATGCTTAAATATAATTAAGAAAATTTCTCTTTTTTACTAAATTTTTTAGGAAAGTTCAATACATGCACACTAGAATGAGTAAGGTCATTTATTACAAGATGTAACAGCTTATACATGGCTCATGGGAAACAAATTATGACATTTAGTTTTAGGTAGTTTAATGAAAAATATGAAACATTTCTGAATTAAAATTACTTACTGGCAAAGTAGTTTGCAATTTAATTAAAGGAAATTATATTTGCCTGGCAAGCTCCATATATACTCTCAATTTTATATTTGACTACTGTAAATCTTATCCGAGTAAAAGAAGAAATTTAATTTAAAAGCACGAGTTCCGATATTCTTCGCAGTAAATATTTGATTTGATCAAACGAAAAGAAGATAAACTTTTTGACAGCTCATTTCCTCAAGCAAATATCTTTGGACAGGACATTAAATTTACTGTTCATATTCCAGCAAAGCTTCACTTGTCAGAATAGAGTTTTTGATCTTTCGATCTTATTATTCTAGAATAAAACGACATCTGAAATCAATTTAGTTTCATTGTCTAGAGAAGAGAATCGATTGTATAGTGAAAGAAGTTTTTCTTTCCTTATTTGGTTCAATATTTGAAAAAAGTTTATAATTATGGTGTTAAAACGCAAACTAAAATTTGATTATTTTAGCTCGTTGTAGTCTTGAGTTATTGTATTTATATATACAAGGGTAGATAAATGGACAGACAGTCTACACTTCAATGGATTGGAATTTGGCAAATATCAGCAATTTCTATTTATAGACAACATGCCAAATTTATTTCATTTTGTTTTCTGCGTTTTTAGGTTATCGGGCTGACATGCATAGGATAGACAAATTTTTCCGTTCATAATTTGATTTAGTTACACTTATGCTCCATTTCAAAACAATAAGAGGTCCATTTGGCGACAGATCATTTCATTCTGAGCCATGAGTGGAAGACGAGGATGGCATCTGAGCTAGAAACCGCGTATCTCCAAGCTTTCCCGCCGAAATGGATGAATAATATTTAGCCATCATGGCCCATCATGTCCACTCATATGGAGGTTCTTTAGTGAAATCGGGCTGTGAACATAGAACCCTCTGGTCCCGAGGCTAGATCTTAGCATCATATTACTTTGATCCTTGCTCTTTAGAGAGATTTTATCTAAAATTTGATAAATTTACAACTCTCAGATACAGATCAAATACAAAATTTCATCATTCTAATTTCGAATTACTCTGTTCATAAACGGGCATACACACATAATGCAAAAAAAAAAAAAAAAAAAAAAAAATTTTTTTTTTTTTTTTTTTTTTTTTTGACTTGGTTTTTAAAATTTTGAGATCGAATTTTTGCAAATTTATTCTTTTTATATTTCGTAATTACAAAATAAAAATTGTCTTACTTACAAAATTGTCAAGATCAGTACAGAATTCTTAAATATTGTATTATGTATGATATGATTAATCCTTGTAGACCGCTTTATTAATTTAAATATTTTTATTACAAAAAATGTAGTCATTATGAATAGATATCTAATTCAGGAGAATTACTTACAAATAGAAATAACTAGCATAAACGATTTATGCTGAGTTTAGAAATTTGGAATAAGGTTAGAGGAATTTAGATATCCATAAAAAACAACAACTTTTTTTTCTAAATTTTAAACGTGTCGCTGCAATAAAAATTCAGCAAAAATTCCAACTCAATAATCTATTAAATCGCACGCGCTAGTCTATCATCTGGATTTTATTTTAATCTCGGCGACTGCACTCAAAGAGTATTAAGTTGCTTTAAAAGAGTTTTTCAAAAATATGTGATAATAATCAGAATTATTATAAATTACACAGCCCGAAAAAACGCGGAATCTTTTGTTGTGCAACAATGTCAAGTGGATAACGCCACATCTAAATACATTGCCAAAAAGCTATTTCTTTCTCTCAATCTTTGCCACTTAATTCTAGTTGAAAATAAAAAGGTGTACCCTTCAAGATCTGTTTGGAAATGTAGTGAATTGAAAAGATAAAAGTAGGGTTTGGTGTAAAATGCTGTAATACATTTGACGCACGAGCAGTTTTTGCTGAAGATAGATCAGCAAAATTACATCCTTGGATGAGTGATTTCTTGCTTTTTCGATTGATTGCTGTTAATCTATAAATTGGGAATTTTGGATGGCTTAGAAGATGTTTGGAAAATGTAAGCATCATTTTTTATCATCTGTCATCATTGATTTGTCAAACTTATAACAAAATTGCAGCGGAATGCTATCAGCCGGAAAATATCTGGCAGTGGTTTCCACCCTCAAAAAGAAATGATTTAGGAAATGAAAGAAATGAATGTATTTTGAAATGTTTTTCTGCCAAAAACGTCTTTGAATAGATAGCCATTTTTCGATATATAACTCTGATAATGAATCTTATCAGAGCTTCTCATTTTTTTTTATGTTATGTTTGTCAGAAAAATGATTTTTGAGTTTGTTACTTTATTCATTGATTCAAATCTTATTCTTGAGGTAGCATTTTATTGATAATCAATGAGCGCGAATATTACCCTGAAGCTATAAAATTATTTTGGTTTATTTGAAGAAGAAAATATAAAGTATCCGTACTAAATGTAATAATAACTCTTACTAATTGTACAACGTATAGTACTGAAGTGTTACCAATTGATCCGTTAGAGTTAATTATTTTTAGATGTACAGCGATAAGAGGACGAAAAATTTCTTATGAGAAATTAGTTCTGTCATGCTTGCCATTTTACAAATGGAAAAATAATTATCTTATTAACATTTAAAACATAATAATTCAAACGCTATCATTTTTTCAAACCCTTGAAAACCGTTAAAATCTCTCTCTCTCTCTGAAGGACAAGACCGTCGCAGCATCACTGGCGGGAACTAAGATTGAGTCCTAAGGGTCAAGACCGGCTACAGTAAAATCTTTTCCATGCTAAGCACATCCCGTCATCGATAGTTGGGTAGTCGACCTCACACCATTTCTGTATTCACTTGGGTGGCGAGAACCAACCACCATGCCGGAAGCTTCTCATCTTCATAGCTGAGGTGACCCCGGTGGACAGGACATAGGGGGAAAATAGATGTCAACGTCGAAAGTGTTTAAATAGGATGCATTTGGAGTGAAAGCTGTAGTATTAATATCCTTGATCTTAGAACTGAGATCAACTTTCTCACACTGATATTATACCACTATAAGGCTTTAACGTATTACTTTTAATTCAGTGAAAGAAAATGGAGCAATTTGCATTATATTTGCTTAATAATCAACTCTAGACATTTTTAAAATTAAAAATTTTCCAGGCCCCAAAATTGCAATCAACCCTATTTTTGAATTACGAACCATAATTCAAGAAGCCGTAAAATAGATAACATGTATAACTCTAAGTTTTCAACATTTTCAGAAACACTGGTCAATATCTAGATTAAATATGATTTTTAATATAAAATAAATTCTTACGAAACATATATGGAGTACTTTAAAATAAAATGGAGAAAGAAATTTTTGTGATTATTTTAGCCGCCTTGACAATCAGTTTATGCTTCAGATATTTTTATGTCTTAATCTTTAAAACCCTTTTTTATCCCAGTAACTATTTCTTTCTATGGGAAAAAAGGGACATTTTTTTTTGCAAAAGGAAATTTTCTCATGCAACTCCATGGAATTATTTTAGTTTCCATAATCCTTTTAAAGTTTTGCAACGAGGGATTTATTTCAATATTTTTTTTGTATGTCCTCGAGTTATTTCAAAAAGGATTAAGTTTATATGTAGGATATCTGAAACACAGAGAAAGTCTTTAGAAAGGAAAGTAAAAATGTCACTGTATTGATATTTTATTATTTCATGACGTTCGAATCTTTGGTTTCGTAAATCCATTTGCGTCATAACTTGGAGAGCTATATAAAGCAACTGAAAACCGCAATGCACTAGGAATCATTTGTTATGGATTAAATTACGAAAACAACGAGAAGTTTTCTTTTTCCAAAAAACAAAAGATGGAGAAAAAGGATTTCGAAAAACTTTTTTTCCACCGTAACCACCATAAAAATGTCGAGCTTGAAAATTCATGTGAAAAGTTTTATTTTAGGCATCTTTATTCGAGATATATCGCAAAGATAAACAAATATAATCCAAAGCTTTCAAGGAGTATATGCTTTTCTATATTTTGAAGCGCAACGTGAAAGAGCGTGAAATTAAAGTAGAAAAGTAGTAAAGTGCTTTGTAACGTAGAGAATTTATTGAGTATATGAAACATTTACGTCTTAATTCCCTTTTCGGAAGGCGATTATTTTTAATCCTATTTAAATATTTTAAAGCTAAAGTGGTTCATAAATTTTACAATTTGTTAAGGATTTAGTATAGAAAGCGTAACAGTTTTTAGAAATAAGAAGCGAATAGCAAGAATTATGTCCCCCCTTCTTTTCTTCCCCCTTTCTATTTTTACTTTCTCGTAACATATATAAAAGTACAATGAAATGTCTCTCAGCGAGCATAATTTGTTCGTGAATTTTACTTGTAATACGAAACACTCGCTAAGCGAAATACTTTTTCCCAAAGGAATCATTGTAAAATAGAATAAGATGTTCCATTTCAATAAAAATGCTCAAAAAAATTTATAACAATGTAATTTATTATTTATAATGCATGTTTTTTCTGAAAGTTATCTAAAGATATTTGTTTTTAATTAAGTTCGTAATTTGGCGAAAACGAGACACAGAATAATCGTTAGATAGATTTGTACTTAATATCATAATGTTTTTCAATATGCAGGGTGCTTATAAATGGATATCAAAACTTTTCAGAGCTTTTAAAGGAAAACAAAACAAAATATAATCTTGTTGTTCATAGGAAATTGCGAATAACAATTGGAAATTTGAATTCAACACAGTTATATTGTAAGTACTTCCGAGAGCCGCGGTCGCCTGGACCTGGAGGGTTTCAGGTTGAAGGCCCGATTACACGGAAGAACCGCCGTGTAAGCGAGTCTGATGCACACACTAAATAAGTCGGGGCCAAACGTCCTCCCGCTGGTGTGGTGAGGTCTCTTGGTGAGAGAGGAGGTGCAATCCTCGTCATCTGACAGCTGTTTAAAATTCCGTCCCAAAATAACCCTAGTGTTGCTTTCAAACGAGACGTTAAAATATAATTAAACTAAACATAAGCACCTCAAAAAACACGAGCGATTTCAAGGTGATACGATAACTCATCACATGCTTCTTCAACATATCTGATGTAATACTTTGAAAACCTTCATATACGAATGTCTTAAGTTTGTCAACGGCAATTCATAACCGTGGAACAAATACTTGTTATTGAAAAAAATATCGGATTAAGATTTAAAAAAAAATAATGATGGAAAGAAGTGAAATTTTATTTCATTATTAATTAAAAGCATGAAATTTTCGATTCTGAACGTTTGCGTTCATGGATTGAATTTACATATCTTTAATGTATATTGTTAATGCAATAATTAAACTGTGTATAAATTTTTGGAACACTCTATATAACCAAATACTCATTTGTTCCTAATTGTTCTTATCTAGTTTTATTACTAAGTTTCTGAAATCCAAAAAGAAATAAAATCTTACTTTTACGATTGTGATAGGCAGATAGCACAGCAGAAAGGAACAAAAGATGATAAGAACCATCCTCGTGACCCTCCATTCCTCCTTACGGCGTTTGGCCTCTCGGTCCTTACGCTGTGCACTGGTCTCACTAGACGAATGCTTCTGAATTCTGGTGCGACTTCTACGCACCACCCAAAAGATGCGAGCATAACAAATGGCTATAGCAATGCAAGGTACTAGGAATCCAAAGACGAATAAGAATGTCTTTGAAGACCGACCATTCACCTCCAAGATGGAACAGTTGAGGATGGCCTCGTCGTATCCAAAACGTCCCCACTTGCCTAACAGCGTCGGCAAGATCATAGCTGTGGAGAAGCACCAGATAAAGATGATCATAAGGGCGATATACCGTTTTCGATACACCTAAAGGAAAAGATTGAGGAATATATATAGTGAAATGGATTTATTGCAGGAGCCACACGACAGCAAACTTAGACTATATACTATACAGCCATTAGGTATACAGTAAATGACAAATTAACAAATGTCACCCATTAAAAGATTCCATTGGATATAAAGCCGATGATGGATTAAAGGATGATTTAAATTATGAACAAGGTCTTTGAATAAATGAGGTTTATTATCTAAATTAACTCATCATCGGTTAATTATCGATTTTGAAAGGTGTTTGATCATTTTTTTAGAGGGTCAAAGCATAAATAAGGAATTCTATAATTTCTTATCATGTTAATTTATATGAACTGATAATAATGCATATAAATTGCTTGGTTTTTGCGATTTGCGCAGTTCTTGAAACTTGATTTCTTATAATTAATTTCTTTTCATTTCAAATAAAAAGATCTAAAAAACACTTAGAAAAATTCAGAGAATAAAAATTACCGAAGTAATGGACACATAAATATAATGCGAGGAATGGTCACAACTTGATTGCAGAAAAACCATTTACAGAAACTTTATATACCAAACCTTTTACACACAAGTCATTACTCTGTTTATAGAAACCTTAAATAGAAACCAAAACCAAAAACACAAAGTCTCGAATGGGAGAGGTTGTGTTTCAGATCTGGCCATGCTCACCAATCATATAGTTGGAGACATCCAGCGTTGACTTTTTTTTTTTTAAATTTTGGGAAATGTTCGTTATCCTAGCTTATTATTGGACATAATCATTACTCATTATGGACATAAAAATTTTTCATGAGAGCGTCCGTATACGGACTTTTTGGTAACCGTTCATATTTTAATAATTCTTAATAATATCTTACAATCATTTCTCGTATATTTTAGAAGTTCTAGCCTGTTCTAGGGTTCTTAAACTTTTTTCAAATTCCTAGGTCTATTTTCATTCAGAAATTTCGGTACCTCTCTAAAGTGGAAAAAAAAACCCCTCACGAAATTATGTTAAACAACAAAAAATAAATTTCGATATGGAAATTTTTGATATCTCACGGCGGTCGCAACTAATAATTTAAGAGGCTCAGTTTCAGACATTTATTGGAGAAAAAAAATATGGTTAATTCACTTTAGAGAATTAATCTAAAATTACAAAAAGAGAAAAAATGACTCAGTTCCAAAGAGAGGTGTTGTTAAGATGACTGTAGATCATAACATTGGGGAACAAAATTTGAATGATTTCACAATTTTTTATTCCTTTATTTCTAAGAAAATTTTTGGTATTTACCTTGAATTCTTTTCGAGTTCTCAAAATTCCATTATGAATTGCTAATCTTTCATAAGCGACCGAATCTGTAGACCATCAAATGTGCCAACATTTACTTTTTATAAAAGATATTATAGAAAATATCGTATTTAAATATTTGAAACACTCTCCTTCAGTTAGAAATACCTTTCAAAACTTATTTTTGAGATCTAATTTTATGTGCAGGAATGAAAATATTATGCTTTTTCTATTAACTGGAGGCTCATGTGGAATTTTTAGATCACTAGGTTTGCAGGGATATCGTGGAGGCCAATTACTTTCCGCCTAATGTTTTTCAAGTACTTTGGTATCCCAAAGCATCGATATCAGGGACATTTTGTGTAACCGCATCGCTTACCAAGAAGAATGTATACCAGTTTAAGATCAACACATATGATATGAATTGTGTGTCTGATATTGCAACGACTGAATGATTCTCTATGTCTCTATATTCTTCACAAAAATATATTGAATGGTCAATTGGAATTAATCCAAATAAATTGCTTTTGAAAGAGGACACATTTTAAGCTCCACTTCGGGGTATCGATGAACGGTTGTCGTTCAATTGCATTATACTTTATAATTTCCATTTCCTCCATTAAACCTCGTATGTTTCGGCAATATACAAAGTCACTATCATTTTAAATCTACTGCTGAAGTTTGCTTCCGATTTGATATCTTTCTTTCTTTTTTAAGCAGATTTTTCTCTTGCAGTTTTGATACTAGAACTTCTAAAGCCTTTTTTGACGCTGCCAAACCATCAAACTGATGCTGATCAAATCTGTTACAGAGTCATTTTCAGTTGTAAAATCTGCTTGTTACATTCTTTGACTTCATAATCTTGTAATTCAAATGTTACGAGAACCGTACAAGAATTTCAATTGGAATGAGGGTACGGGCATATAGCTAAAATAGGATACTTTACATTAAGTTTATTTTTCTTGTTATACTCTGAAGTTTCTCTGTTCCAAAACACGGTATATTAGCTTTTTCTAAATCATAGGTATTCTAAATCTCTTCAGATAAAATACTTCGCTTCCAGCCAATATCTCCTCCTTGTGGTTTGTGAGGTTTATTGGCACGAAGGTCAATGCTGTGAAAATCAAATGGTAAGATTCCAATATCTCCTCCATCTCGGCTGCAGTAGTTACATGTAGATAATTAATAGAGGAAATGTGACGTGATAAAAGAAAATTAAGCACAATTTAAAAATTAGCATTCTATTTTAGTCAGAGTCAGCTGAATATTCGAAATCAGCAAAAAATAATGTGCAAAACTATTTCCCAATGTAATCGATAGATCGGATAATATAATTCTTCCAAAAGAGGTAGGCACATGTTTCTTATATGCGATTTATATATTTATATTAAGAATACACAAATAAAGAAATTGTTACCGCCTTAAAAGTGAAAAATTTTTGCAATACTGGAAATTTTAGTGAAATGTTAAAATCAGGATAATTCTCATAATCCTTTCTGCTCACTGAACATTTATTTAGAATGCTAAAGAATGAATGCTTCTTAGAATGCCTGGTAATGCTAAAATTCTTGAAACTCTAAAATTACATTAATTCATCTCACAATCCTGAATCACACAAGTAAAGCTATAAATTGCTTGAGTTATCTGCCTATTGCTGAAAATTACATACATTGGTGGGATCGCCATAAATTATTGTAAAGTCTTTTTGATTATTGAAGTATTTGCACACATTTTATTATCTGTAACTGTAATTTATATACCTTAACAGGACTTTACATATTCCTTGCTAGTGTGTTAATTATTGAAATGATTGTATGGATTTTAGTTCAATACCCATTAAGACGTTCGAAATCAACATTTGATTTCTATTGAAAATCGTCGAATCTTCACTCATTTTAAAAAATAAAATAAAATGCTTATCCACCTTTTCCAGAACTTAACTGATTGCCTACTTTTCAGATGGATGAATATAGCCAATTTATATGGCTATATTTATATTTATCATATGGCATCTCAGTCATATGGTAAATATAAATGAGCATATCATCTATATTAAATTATTGCATGTTAATCTGCCATTAAGCTATGACTAGAGTTTCTGATTTCCTGCTCTTTTCTCCTATCTTGGATTTTCGGGTAATCCCAGGGACATAACAATCACTCCCGGGAATACATCAAAATTTTAAAAAAATAATCAAAAAATGAATTGTTTTTAATCGACATCAATAATAATTACACAAAATAATGATAATCATAAATTCCAAAATTTATACTTCTTTATGTATTGAGTTACAAAATACAAATGAAATATATTGATAATTCTATTTTAAAGCATGATTTAAGAGAACATAAGTAGCCTATGCTTTTATTACTTAGCCTAGCTCTCAGCTTTGTTCTGAATAACCCGTCAGCAGAAAATTCTCTTCAAGTTTCAGCTGACGTTGGAGGAATTGTTTTCAAAGCCTCACCCAGTTTTATTATATTTGATGATCGATTTTCTGTTGAGTCAAATGACTGTAATTCTTCCTTCCTTCATCTTACTCAAGCTCGAATTCTTTGATAGGTGAACAATGTAGGAGCTCTGAATGGATCATGGGCTTTTTTTTTTTAACTTTTTTGTATACGAAGCATAGAGAAAGTATTATAATCGTCAAGAAATTCAGGTTTTGACGAATTTCCACGTTTTAAACCTCCCAGAATTCGAAAACCACATTTAAAAAAAAATGTCTGTCTGTTTGTTTATCTGCTGCAAATATAATTCAAAACACGCTTTCCTCTAGACGGATTAAATTTGTTATATGGTTTTTGCACCAAATTTATAGATTTCTATCAAATTTTGAGCAAACTCTAATGAAATAAAGTTTGTTTGTCCGATTGTTCGAATAAGTTAACATGATAACTACAAAATGAAGAGAGCTAGATGGATAAAATTCGGTGCATATATTCAACCTCTATATTTTTGCCATCTATAACATTTTGAGCCAAATCTAACAAGGGATTGAACATCTGCCTATCTGTACTATTAGAACCATGTAAATGCAATAACTTAAAAACGGCAAAGATTTAAATACATCAAATTTGGTAAGCACTTTTGCCGTCATAATTGTAGTTCTGCGTCTATTTTGGTTTCAATTGGTTGTAAAAAGGCATCTAAAACATAAATTTGATTTTCGGATGTATTAACCATATGCCAGGGATTAAAGTAAAAATGCTAAATTCACATTAAAGATTGATATTTCGTAACTATTGAACGCCAATGCCGTGCAAAATGTTCAAAATGTTCTTCCCACAATATTTTGCGGGGGGTGGGGTGGGGGATAATACTTTTATTAGAGAACATACGAGAACATTTTAGGGCGATTACTCTGACTCCTTAATTTTTCGTCCTATATTAAAGATTTCTTTTCCAACTTTTCCTTGCTTTCTTTTCCTGAGTGTGATGAATTTGATAATGATTCATTTTCCTTGCCAGAAAACTTTGTCATAATTATTGTAATTAAGATAAGAATTTAGTCAAAGAGTTTTTAATTGGTAAATATGAAAGATCAACAGTAACTGTTGCAGCATCCTATTTTCTCCAAAAATTAAGATATTGCAAGGTTTAGATGTATTGAATTAATCTAATTAAATTAACATTACTGAATTGTCTTATAAATTCTTCTGTTGCATTATAATTAAAATAATATTGCTTGTCTCATTATTCTTTGTACAAGAGAACATTCATATTTTAAACAAATTCTAAATTTTGCTAGTTCAACTCTTCACTGTTCAAAGAAAATGCTCCTTCGGCAGTTATCAAAACTGAGTTTTGACTGTATAGTTTTTCTAGGACACTTTTTACTGCTTCAAGCCTGATATAATTTTTGGAAGAGTTTCAAAATTTAATTCAGCTGAAATTTATTGTTCTTTAATATCAATTAATGCTCTTGGAATCGCTGATTTTATCAGTAAAAATATATTAAGCATTCATAACAAAATGTTCCAGTGTGTTTTAACGTCTAAATAAAGCATCATTTCATAGTCAAACACTGCTTTAAAACAGATTTTAAACTGTCATTCTTGAGAGGTGATTTTCTGAATAATTTAGATTAAGAAATTTTTTAAAATTCAGAGTGATCTTATTTTTCAGAACTATTTTATAATTAAGTGCATTTGCAAGTTTATCCCCAGAAGCCAAGTATAAACACAGTAGGCTTCAAAGTTAAACTAGCACAGCTCACTTAATGTGTGTCGTTGTAAATTTAATGTAAATAAAAATTTAAAATCATGTGATCTGAAGAAAAATAATGTCAAAACTAAATAATTTCATTAAAACGATTTTATTTTACACTTTTTTTTAAAAGTGACATTGTTTCAGCTCTGAAAAAGGGAAATTTGTGATCTATTTCTTAATCACTTCCTTACGGGTTAGAGTTTGCATGTTTTTGTGTTCTCGACAACAATGTACAATTTTAGCATTTTTAGAATTATCTATCAATCCACTAATTTAAATTGAATTTTGATTTCATACGGAAGGCACTTTTACTCGGTGGATTCGAATAAAAGTTTTATTTAACATCCTATAATGTTTATAATTATGAACTGTAAATTAATGACTAAAAATTAAAAGTAACTAAAAAACATAATTTCTAATAATAAATTTAATTGAATAAATACAATTTTTTAGTGTTTTTTTTTAAAATATTTTTTGCACGCTTTTGTTGAACTGATTTAGTTCATGAAAATGTAACAATATTTTAAGGATCAGGTTATGAATATTTGAATAAATAAATAAAAGTAAGAGAAGAACTTATCACATGATTTCATAAAATGACAAGTTATTATTGATTTCGGCTTTTAAATAAATAAGAGTATCACAGAAATGCTGCCTCCTTTTTTTGCATACACATGAGGAAGGGGAATAAATCATTTCGCCTCTCTCTCTAAAAGGCTGGAAAAAAATATTTGTAAAAATGGAAGGTAATTGCTTTTAATTTTTTTTTTTTGTTTTTTGAGAATGAGACAATTTTAAAAAGAAAAAGAAAAGGTAAAATCATAAAATATCTTAAATTATTTAACAGAATCTCAATCCTTTCGAGGTCCAAAATATGATAATATGCTTTTATATTTGAAGGAAAAGTGCCCTGAGAGATAAAAAGATCAATATTGAAATGATTTTTTCTTCTTTTAAACTAATCAAATGTTTTCATTGCTGGTTGTTATCAAACTGTAAAGACTCATATATTTTTAAACCTGGTTTATTTTTATGACTTTTATAAGTCATTGATATACCAATATATTCTAGTAAACAATTATTTAAAAAAAACATGAATAGAATCTCAATTAACTGTCGCTTCTTCATAAAATCACTCTTAAAACTTACAGAGAGTAAATTCTTTAATAGAAAGTAGGCATGAAACTATAAGATTCACTTAGTTTTCATTGTTATTTAACAAGAAATATTTTTATAACATCTTTCTAATCAAGGATCCTCAACCATTCTTTATAATGAGGAATACTATCAATGTACATGTTTGTTCATTTCTATATAAAAAGTTATGAATTTCTATATTAACCATTAAAATTTTATCTCTTAATATTTATTATATTTCAATAAGTAATTAAATATCAATTTATTTTTTGGAAATTACCCTTAGAACCTATGTCAGGTAATCCTTTTGAACAATCATTCATTTCTATATAGAAAATATCATTGTTCATTTCTATACAGAAAATATTTATAAGTTTCTATGTTAACCATTAAAATTTTATCTCTGATTATTTAATACATTTCATTAAGTAATGAAATATCCAATTTTTTTTTTTTTTTTTTTTTTTGAAATTACCCTTAAAAACTCTTTCAGGTAATCCTTTTGAACAATCATTAATTTCTATATAGAAAATATTAATGAATTTTATGTAACCATAAAAACTTTGCCTCTTAATACTTCATATATTTCAATAAGTTATTAATTATCCAATTTTTAGGAAATTCCCCTTAAAGCCTCTTTCAGGTAATGCTTTTGAACAATCATTCATTTCTATACAGAAAATATCATTGTTCATTTCTATATAGAAAATAATGATGAATTTCTATGTTACCCATTAAAATTTTATCTCTTAATATTTAATATATTTCAATAAATAATGAAATATCCAATTTTTTTGGAAATTATTCTTAAAACCTCTTTCAAGCAATTTTGAACAATCATTCTCGAATTCGAATTACAAAAAGATAAAAATTATGTTTTGAGATGCAAAACAGGCACATAATGTCATGTAGTTCATTCAATGGATTCTGTTCATGATTACATGATACATATCAGATATAATGTACCAATTTACTTTTAGAGTTCACTGCCTCTGTTTTTTTCATAGCAATGATGGATACGACTTCATAGCATAGTGTAAAACAACGTGTAGTTAGATATTAGATGACAGAGCAATTATGTTTGTCATGTGACTGAGACGTGACAGTGGTACATTAATTCAGAGAAAACTTATAACACTGCCTTCGAAACAAAGCGTTTAATTTTTAGTTTTTTTAATAAAGTGACTTGATGTCATCTGATGGCATTTATTTTAAATAATTACTGTTAATATCAAGCATAAAATACACTGCCAAAATAATTCATTCTAAGCTTGCAATGCTTAAGTCAATGCTGTCAAGGAAGATTGATCTTAAACCATTCTTACTGAGCGACCATTTATTCACCATTCAATTATTTTATCTAATACTTGACAAGCAAGACACACGACGAGGCTTAAGAGGGGAGTTAAAGAGTAGTGGCTTCTTAAGTGGTGTCCTGTCAACAGGCGGAAAATTGTTCCATCATTTATCAAAGATTTAAACCTAAATCAGCAGCTGTGGTAATGCTGTATTATGACACTATCAGTTCACTGAATAGCGTTAATAAAACACTGAGCTTGGCGATATTTTTACATGTATTTAGAGATAATTATTTCGTCACAGCACTAATGTTTCATGTGACAGATTTTCGTTTATTTATTTTTTTATTGATAGATTCCTTTTATTTTCTTTCTTAGTTTCAATGTACTTGTAGATATAGTAGAAAAATTGCACGGCAGGAGTTTTTACTTTGCAAGGATGACGTTATATAAGTTTTTTTTATTTCAAATCGGGTGAAACCGACTAATAATAACAACAACAACAAATAGTAATAATAGATTATAGTCAACAATGAAAAATTTTATTGAGTTGATTAATATTCACAGGAGAAATAAAAATCTCTAGTTAAAAGGTAAATAGTAAAATTAAGAAGAGATTATTTTATTTAATAACATATCGTGCATGGTTATAATTTCATAAATATTTAGTGGTAATTATTTGGTTACAGCAGTAATATTTTATGTGACCGATTATATTTTTCTTCTCCTTACATAGATTTCTTTTATTTAATTTCTTAGATTAAATATACTTGCAAAAAAAATTAGAAAAATTGAATAACAGTTGTTTGCAATTTATAAGTTTCTTTAGTTTCTTTTCTTTTTTGTTTTTGAAAAATCAAGTGAAACCGGTTAAAAATTAATGGTAAGAGTAATAAAAATCTTTTATAAAGTTTAAATATATTATTGTTAATAATAATAATAATGAATTATATTCAGTAATGAAAAATTTTATTGAATTGATTTATATTCGAAGAGGGAATAATAAAATCAGGGAAATGGTTTAATGTAATAACAAGCTGAGTATCGTTATAATTTTTCAAGCAATTAATGTAATTATTTAGTTACAACATTAATATTTTATGCGACAGATTTTTATTTTATTTGTAGTTTTATGCTTACTTTTCCTAATGCTTGTAGACACATTAGAAAAGTTACGTGCCAGTCGCTGATGATGATATATGTATTTTTATTCCTTTTTCATCAAAAACCGGATAAAAATTTAAAGTAAGTCATTAAAATCAAGAACTAAAAAGGTTATATGAGATATTTATGTAACAATAATTTACCTTTAATGATTAGAAATTTTATTGAACTAATTTATATTCAAAGAGGAAATAATCTTAATTGAAATGAAAAGTGAGAAAGATGATAATGGGATTTCATAAAGATAATGCTGATGTTAACTTTTATGAAACTTCATAAAGATAAAGCTGATGTTAACTTTTTTAATAAAAGATCATAAAGATAATGCTGATATAAACTTTTAAGTAGCTGAAAGAATTTAGATAAATTTTTTTTCTTGTTTACTGTACACAAAAGCGGCAAAGAGAAATTCTATTTTGTTAAATGATGCTCTGATTTGAAAAATAGTGAAATTTTTGTGACATATGCATTTTTTTTCTGAAGAACTCTAATAATAAAACGTTAAAGAAATTTTCTAACATTCCTTTTAAGTTAGTTCCAATACTTTTTTAATTTTTGTGAATGAATTTCGATCATATCGACTTTCTTAGACGAATTCCCTAAACAGTGAATAGGGACTTTCATAACTTGCTTTGCAAAATGTATTTAGCCCCAAACAGAAAAATAATAGGTAACATGGTCAAGAAATATGAGTAGGAAAATTTTGTAAGGTAGTGTATATTTATGGCAAATTGCACACTGTAGCAGTTGCATTACTCTGTATTCTCTTTTGGATAATAGATGGCATTGTCTGATTAGGTATGCATCCCATAATGCATTGCGATTGTAATCATAAGGAGATGATATGCTGTTCTGTTAAGGTGCCATCGTTAATGTCTTGTCTTGTCTTCTTGTTTTGTGTGAAATGTGATCATTAAAGAATGCTCCCGAAAACATGGGTCCTCTTACTTCCACTGCACGAATCATAATGATCTTTATTCCACCACAACACTTAATAATAAATTGTCGGATGAGTTTCATAGGAATTGTAGGTTCGACGTCTGAGTCTTTGAAAATGTAAAAGTTATTAACAAAGTAATATTTTTAGCATTTATGACAAATACCGATACCGTTGATGAATGTTTTTGGTTGTTTGCAATAAAGAATTGATGAATCATTATCAGAGCAACTGCATATTTGATGTTTTGAATTTTTGAAATTTAGTGATGAAAGAAATGTTAAAATTTGCAGAAAGTGCGCACACCGTTATATCATTAAAAGCTATGCAAAAAAAAAAGAAGTTTTTTTTCTTTAAAAAATTATAAAATATCTTTTTAGGATTTAGGATTTAAAATTGCATATACACTAATATTAACAAAATAATTTAAATTAAGGATCATTTTTTTATCAAATTTATATTTTATTTATAAACATTTGAAATCTTTTTATAATTTTAGATCAATAATAAAAAGTTAATGTCAGTAATCCATTCTTGAATACAACTACGGTAGTTAAAAAATATTATGAGTAAACTTTTCATTTTCATTTTATTTCTCATTCTGTGTCTAACGATTCTTATTCGAGAGAAGTAAGTGCTTTAATTTTAAAACGGAAATAAAAAAGGGGATTTTTTCTTACTTTATGCAATTTCAACGAGAAAATTAAATTTAAAACGCTTTCTGAATTAATGTTTATATACTAACATTGACAATGATTCTGCTACCCCCAAATCCATGCACAACATTCCAATAACAGTCGGAACTTTTTGTTTAAGAAGCCCTTGGACAGAAGTTACCACATATATTATAAATAAAAAAAGAAAACATTTTAGTTATTTCTTATTTGGAATCATAATTTATAAAATTTCAATGAGAAAATTAAATCTAAATCTCTTTCTGTATTAATGTTTATAAACTGATATTTGAGAGAGCGTGCACTGACAATGATTTCACTACGCCCCAAATACATGCCAATAACAGTCGGAACTTTTAGTTTAAGAAGCCCTTGGACAGTAGTTACCACATATATTATAAAAAAAAAAAAAAAAAGAAAAAGAAAATATTTTAGTTATTTCTTATTTGGAATCATAATTTATAAAATTTCAATGAGAAAATTAAATTTAAATCGCTTTCTGTATTAATGTTTATATACTGACATTTGAGAGAGCGTGCACTGACAATGATTCCACTACCCCCAAATACATGCCCGGCATTCCAATAACAGTCGGAAATTTTAGTTTAAGAAGCCCTTGGGCAGTAGTTACCACATATTCATGCAACAAAAAATGACTGTAGATGAAGAGATATTAGAGGAAGAGAAAGGCAGGAAGGATGAGTGTTGATTACCTTTGCGTAGAGCGATGGGTGGACGATGAGGATGTAGCGATTGATGGCAATGGCAGTGATGGAGAGGAGGGAGAGACCTACATTCACATACCGGAGGAAAGGGAAGAGGACGCACAGGGTATCTCCATGGACCCACTTATGGTTGATGAACCTGGAGGCCGAGAAAGGGAGGTTGATGCAACAGAAGATGAAATCGGCAACACTCAAGCTGATGATGAAGGCTGCAGTCGCACTGCGGACACGAGGGCAGCGGACCAAGGCGATGATGGTCAAGGCATTGCCGGTCAAACCGACGATGATGATGAGGATGACACAAAATGCCGAGAAATACAACAAACCACGTCTTTCCAATATGCTTGGCAGAGTAGTCACTGAGTCCATGGAAGCCCAGTTTTCCGCTGGGAATGTCATCTCAAAATGCTGAAGTCTCCTGAAAAGAAAGATGGACAGATTCACTGAGATGATACAGGATGGAAGCTTTGGCTCCTAGTTTAATGTAGCAGAACAACAACACTTTCACAGAGAATCGTGACCGGTAACACGGCGTGTCTACGCTGATATCAACAAACTATTATCAAGTGCGGTTGATTGTAGGGATAAGAGAGAACCTCAAGTTCTTTTGTTTTAAGAGGTTTTCCTTTATCGCGTTTACGCGGCGTGGAACATTTATTTGGGTACCCTCCCTGTAATGATTTTAAGTGATTACGATCTTCTATCTGCTTAACCATGCGCTTAGGTGAGCTTCTGACATTAAAGGCGGGGAATACGGCACACCACGTCTTCCTAAAATATTCAGATAGATGGTCTCTGGATCAGTGGAAGGTCAAGCCAGATCTGTGACGTTTCTATTAAACTGTTTCCTGTTTGATGTTTTTCTTTGTGGGAATTTAACTGTTTCTTTATAATCATTGCTTTGTATATCACGAAATAAAATATAATATAATATTGTGACGTTAAAAAAATGTCCTGATTTCAATTTTACATTTTTGAAAGATAAAGTAGTATCTGATAAGGCTAATCTTAAGGATTCTCATAAAGCCCTTTCCTATAATGCTGTCTACATCACATTTTTCAATAAATTTTTCTAAAATAATTTCATTATCAAATTCTAAGAAATAAAGTTCAGCAGCTGGAGACCAGGTAAAGAATTTTTGAGATGGAAAATCAAACTTTCTATTCAAAAAATAAAAAATTGTAATGATTTTACAACTTTTCTCTATTGTAAGGTATAACGTTGCAAAAATCGGCCCTTTTTTAAAAATAAATCTGTTTAATAGTTTTATTTAGAATGATCAGCTGCTTTTCCTCAAAAATTCTTTAATGAATAACATGCTGCAAACCATCATAAGTATAAACACTTGAATATCTCTTGACTTTTTCTAGTAAAATTGATATAAAACTTCCATTATCTGCAGTTTGGGCCCGCTTATAATTTATATATAAAGAAGTAGCTTTTATCTCAGTTGAAATCAAATTTTAATCATTTTAAAATCATTAAATATATAAATAACAGTAATTATTGATAATCAAAAGATTGGGAATGGTCCCCCCGAAACTTTCTCGTATACTCTCCAATAAAGGTCTTATCCCCATCGCTTCGCATAAAGTTCTGTACCTTGGATAAGATCACGAATGCCATGCATGGCATTGGCAAACAAGATTTGAGAAATATGGATCTATGGTGTGAATATAGCATCGTATCTAATGTGGGAATATTCATTTTGAACGCCTTTTTTTCACAAAAAATTGTAACCAAAATTTGACACGGAACTATTATTGTAATCACAAGATCACAAACGAAATTTCATTGATTTAAATGATTGCTTTTATATGCATGCGGAAGAAGAGATCGACAGGAAATCAACCCTTTGACATATTTAGTTCAAAACTATGTAATGTATATTTTAAATGATAAATCGGTGAACTGAATTTTATTTGAGTAGCTCTGTGCCTTTTATAATTATTGAGTTCATTTGTACACGAGTTCATTTGTCAGACAGACAGACTTCCTGAGAATGGATTTCGTCAAAAATTTGACAACAATCTATAAATTTGGTCGTAAATCCATATAACAAATTTCATCCGACTAGATCAAAACACTTTTTGAGTTATCGTGTTCCTGAATTAATAA
Organism: Argiope bruennichi; assembly: GCF_947563725.1. Taxonomy (NCBI): domain Eukaryota; kingdom Metazoa; phylum Arthropoda; class Arachnida; order Araneae; family Araneidae; genus Argiope; species Argiope bruennichi. The sequence goes on along the minus strand of NC_079162.1, from coordinate 68,587,903 downwards.
ATATTTTTATAGACTAATGTAAATATAATTAATGTAAATATGATTTAAAAATGGTGAATGTTGTATGCATAATTCCTCATATGGATGCAAATTTACTTTATTAAAGAGCAATTACAAAGAAAAAAAACGATGTGTTTCAAGTTGAAGAGAAATAAATTCAAAAACTAAAATCTTTCATTGAACTGAGCCACCTAATCATTTATTCGAAACACTAATTGTTATTTAAAACTGTTTATCTAAATCTAATTCGCAAAAATACTCTTTCTTGGGACCTGAATGAAATGGGTAATTTGCTAATGGAATCTCAAAATACTTTTAGGAATTCAATTTAAGGAAATCTTTATACAATTAGATAAATCAATGTCGTAGATAGGGAGTAACAGTAACCTTAAACTGCTTTTGCAATTAGAAAAAATAATTATTATTTTTGTTATAATAATTATGACGATAAAATAAAGAAATTTCGCTAATTTCAACGAGAATTAAATTTCGTGTTATTGCAACCAGATCAAAGAATCACAACGGCTTGATCAGTACTTCTCTTCAGAGATTTTTGATAAATGAAATACAGCTTATTATACTTTTCTTCAATGCATCTCTGTTTTCCTCTAGTTTTGAATCCTGATTCTAGCTCCCTTAAATAGTCAGTAATAGTAACACTAAGCCTATAAAAACTGTGAATAGCATTATAGAACGCCTAATTGTTTATCAGCGATTATGTATGATATTTAAAGAGTGCTTTCTTAAGTTATTATGGTGCATTGACTTCTTCAAAAGAGGTATGGTATAAGATGCTGAAGTTTAAAAAGCTTTATTCCAATTTGATTTGCTACTTTTTATTTGTACGAAGACGGGTTTTCGACAGTTGCTGTCATAAAATCAAAGTATCGCGCATAAATCAATGTGGTAATGGAAATGAAGGTAGCTGTGTCTAGATTAATTCTATGATGCGAGGAAATATTTATGAATCAGCAGGCTCAGTATTTATTAATTATATTATATACTAATTATTAATACTAGTAGCTGTATCCACGATTTTATCTGTTCAATATGTTGGTATTATAGGTATATGTTATTATTACCTATAAAATCACAATAATTTTTGTTAAAAATTTGATACTTATTATATTAGATCTTATATAAAACTATAATCCATTTCTAAAAAAAATCCACATTTTAAATTCTTTTATTATTTTTAATCAGGCTGCCTGAGAGAAAGGAAGAATTTTTTCTACTCGGACAAAGGACGGGGGGGGGACGTTGCCAATGCTTTGCTCTGAGACTAGGATCGGCTTTAGTTTCAATGTCTTTCCAATCAACACCAATTGTACTGAATTAAGGAATAAATCAATTTATAAGCGTGATATCAAAGTCACATGATAAGCGTTACTGCACACGCGATCTACCATTTAATTTTTCGCTGTCTTATGCTGCGTTTTGAAGTCATGTCCTTTCATCTTACCAAATAAATACTAGATTATAAAACTAAGCAGGTGGGTATAAGTGAAATATATCATTGATACCATTAAATACAAAATTTAAGAATCAACTAACAACATTCTACTATCGGTAACGAACAAGTAGTATTTTTAGTTAGGAAAATATGTAACTTTATGTAATTCTTTACTTAAATAAACGCTGCGGCGCAATCAAAAGTAATTTGTTGTCTGAAAATACAAAAACTAGGACGGAGAAACACTATTTAAATAAACAAATGTTTAAAACGTTGTACCAAAGAATCAAAATTTTCAAAGATTTCATATAAATACAAATGCCCTTAAAAGCACACTTTTATTAGTGAATTAAAAAAGAATAGTTTTTTTTTTAAATTTTAATTATTTTTTATTTATATTTTATTTTTATAAATATCATGGAGTTTTGATATTAATTTCTTTTTACATAAATTCACTATCAGATGGTTTCATAGATGTGATATATAAATGCATTAAATTCATCGGTTAATTAATTCTTAGTAATAATATATTCTGAAAAATATTCAAGTGCAAAAAAATTAGAATTCAAGCACTTGAAGAAAGAAATGACAGAAACATGATACAAGTCAAGATAAACGAATTGTTGAAAAAAACCAAGATTCTTTTCAGAATTAAAATGAATAGTTTATTCAAAGATGTAAGAACATTCAAAGAATTTCTTTCGTATCTTGAAATGTACCTAAAATCATATATTTAGTTTGTAATTGGTATTCATTTCTTGATATCATTTAAAAGGTTCGGGAAGTTACTTCCACGAATGAGATAAATGTTTTTAAACAATGAAAGACAAACGGAATACATATTAATCTAATTTGCGTAATAAATATGTTAAACATGGAAACACTTTTAATGGAAATTTCAAATGCTGCAGAAAAAAGTTGATATTTTACTTAAATCATTAATTCAACAAGCGGAAGGAAAGATAAAAGATAAACTATTTCACGAATTGCTGACTACCTGTTGTCTCTAAAGATGTTTATTACAGTATATTAGAAAAAGAAAGTGACTGAATAAAAATATTAAAAGAGATAAAATTTTCTGCCTATTAATATGGAAACTAGTTTCCGAACAATGCCTGAATACCTCACGTAGATGATAAAATTCAAAAGACGTGAGCCTGTTTCTAAATTATCGACTTTTTCCCAGGTCATGAAGAATAAAAATAAGAGCATGCTAAAAAGAAATGTCTTCGTTTTCTCTTTAGATAATGACTAAAGTGAAAAGTTCGCTCGTTTGTTTCGCTCACAAAAGTTCGTTTCGCATGTTTTTTCGAGTCATTTACGAAGATAAGATTTTTACTTAGTTAGAATTTTAAAAGATGCGAATTTTTTCGATTTGTTTCTCAAAGTATTCTTAGTTCAGTCATGGAAAGGCAAAAAATAGTTTGTTTCTTCTCTGTGTGTGTTTTTTTCTTTTCCATAACACGTTTTTGAGATAGTAGAATAGGTTTCATCCCTGTTTTTTCTTTATATATGAATGAAGTGAAAAGTAGTTCGTTTTCTGCATTTAAAACTTTTACAATATTTTTGTTTTGAATGAATTGTTGAAGATGCCAATTTTTCCATTTTGTTTCTCAAAGTAATAATGTAATAAATGAAGTTTTTTTGGTGGAAAGGGGAAAAGTAATAATTCTGTTTTTTTTTTTCCTAACCATTTTTTGAGACAATTAACTGAATTTGTCTTTTGTAAAAAAGATATACAAAATATTCTTGTAATATAATAACTAATAATTGTATACTTTTAAGTATGGAAATTTTCACTGAATTTTGTAATTATCTCTAAAATTAAAATTAACTGTGATTTATCAATTAAAAAGGTTTAGTTTAGTTATATTTAAGTCTCATTTCGAAGTAACACGCGGGGTATTTTGGGGCGGATCTTGTAATTATGAACTATGGTCAGATGACGAGGCCCAGAATGGAGTCAGCAACCTTTATTCAAATATTAGCTTCACACCAGTGAAAGAGCATCTCATCTCTATGGAAATAGCGTATACTGAACCTCTTAAACAGGATTTTTACGACGGAATCGGATTTCGAGTCTGGAGACCTCCTGTTCCGTGGGCGAGTTCTTACCATCAGGCCACCGGCCCCAGCCATTTATATTTTTTTAATAAGTTCACTGTTGTTTAAATACAGTGACGTAAATATGTTGAATACATGAGAAATGTGTTAAGTTAAACGAAAATAAAATATAAAGGGAAAGAGGCTGCATGCTAGTTTTGAAATATAAATTTAATTAAACTTGTTTTCTTCATTTTTTTTTAACAAAAAAGAACAATATTGGTATTTTCAATGCAATTTGATATGATTTGATGATAAAAGCAAACAATATACTATCTGTTTTCAAATACGGAAAAGCCTCTGCACGTTTGCGCTTGCTCTACTGGGATTTGATTTCACTTATAAACAGGTAAGACGAAAGGTGGAGAAAGGTATGTTTATTTTTACTTTCTGGTATACGAAGTTAAGAAAAAGTATAGTAATCGTGAAAAAAACTCGAACTCAAGAATTTGACGAATTTTCACGTTTTAGACCATCCTAAGTTGGAAATAAACATGTTCTTTTCTATCTGTCTGTGAACATGACACCTCAGAAATGCTTTTAATCAGAAGGATGAAATTTGATGCAAAGACTTTTGTAAGTTTTTTTTAATAAGATTTTAAACGAAATTCAATCTGAGGAAGTCTATCTATCTGGGTATTCAAATACATGTTGTTTCTAATGGCACTTGCCATGGACAAGTTCGCTGACGAAGTCAGCAATTTTAAGCCGACGGTGCGTCAGTTGTTTTAGTAGCGCCAATTAGGGCCAAGAGTACGTCTTAGCTACTTACGCATCACATTCGCTTGCACAGCCCTTTTTTACAAGGGGGCACATTCACACATCTCACAGATAGAACAGATGAAGAACATTCATGCCCGAACCGGGATTCGAACCCAGGACGCTCAGATCACGGTAAAGACGCACTACCCCTATGCCAGGATGTGTGAATTCGAGGATTCCAAGGCGCAAAGAACTAGAAAGATAAAATTTGGTACACAGGCTTACCGTCTGAAATTCTTATAAAATTTTGAACTAAATCTATGAAATGATTGACTGTCTGTTGGCTTATACATTCACATGCATGTAAACGCAATAACTCCTTAATGGAATGACTTACATAAATTAAATTAGGTTATATTATCTAGAGATTTCAATTGCAGTTCAGTGTCAAATTGTGGTTTCAACCACTAGCAAAAAGGCGTTCAAAATACACATTCACGCAATAGATTCAATAAAGATGCTAGAATCATGCAAAGATCTATTTTCGTAACTATTGTCCGACGATCTCCACGCAAGGCATTCGGGGTCTTAACCAAGGTCAACATTTTTATGTGCGGAGGGGGGGGGATAAGATTTTTGCTGGAGGGTATGCGAGAAAGTTTGGGGGAATCCACCACCATCACTTATTATTATTATTTTTTTAATGAGACGATACTTTTGCGATTAGAGTTTATATCTCAATGTGCTTATAAAGTTTTAAAATTTTTTCAGAGAATAATTTTTTTTATATATCTTCAATATTTATTTCGGTGTTCGATGGTTTTAGTTAGGAGGGTATTGGGTCAGATATTGTTGATGATACAAGCATGTCATCTGTACATCGCATAAAATAACAAGATTGACCATAAAACTGCCCTCATGCAGTTTCTGAAACGGCCTTTAATCTAGCTAAGCAAATTAACTAATTCTAGCTACCCCTTTTATTAGTAATTTTTTTTGTATTTTTGTGCATTTTACAAATCTTAAAGCGCATTTGTTGATTATGGTATATTTATCTGATGAAATATAAATGTGAATTTTATTCTTTCCTATAAATGTGACGATTGTATTATTATGTAGTCTTTTCTTTGAACAATAAATTCAATTTTATTAATTTGTATTTTATTAAAGCTTTAAAATAAACTGGTCGAAGTAGGAACTGACATTAGATCCTTAATGAATAAAATTTATTTCACCAATCCCTCTCCAATTCACTAATAGATAAAAAAAAATTTTTTTTCTACTTTATGACACAACATTGAAATGTTTAGTACAGAAAAATGCAAACTAACATGGCATTTCAAAAGATTAGAATAAAAAATAAAAATAAGAGCCATAGCACGCCATTTCTTTCTGTACTAAACAAATCTTTCTTTACCGTCATTTGTATTAAAACATTCTGAAATAGATTTTTGATTCATTTATTTGTTTTAAAGTCCCGTTTAGAAGCAACATTAGAGCTATTTTGGTACATTCTGAATCAGTCTTAATTGCAATTTTCGTTTCTTTCATGGCATATTTAATGGGCGACTTTTATATAACGAAATATAAAAAAAAGGAAGCCAGTATTTTCTTTCATCCGTAGCTTTTCACTGAAGGCTTTAATTAGGAAAACTCAAAGCATAATCCTTAAAAGGTAAAAGACCAAGCAATAAATAAAAACGAAGGATATTGATTTTTCTTGACGTCACTTGATATATTTAGATCATTTCTTTGCAATTTAAATTTTGTTGCTAAGGCTAATTATGCCCTTTTTAAAAACATGGAAGCTTTGTCTCATATTACAATTTAAAACTGCTTTTCAAAAAGTTTTAAAAGCTGCTTTTGAATTTTGAACTAAAAATTTTAATTATCAAAATGCCTTCAAGGCAGAATAATAACAAGCTCCCAGAAATTGATTTTTCATCGCGTCATACGCTAAATTTAGATTATTTCGGAGAAATTTAATATTTGTTTTTGATGTTTCAGCAAACGAGACACAGTTTCACTGATTGCTGAATTTTTCGAATGATTTGGTTTGTTAAATTAAAGTCCCAGATTGAAGTTAAGTCAGTTATATTTTTACTTTTTACTTGTATTGATCATTGTATTGATTTTCATTCAATTTCATATTGAATTAAATTAAAATTCCGGAAACAAAATTCAATTAAAATTCCATAAAATTGAGTCGTTCATTCGATATATCTTAGCCTTAAGTTCTGCTGCATTTATTGGAAAAATTCTTAATTACATTTTCAACGAAAAGAATTGGACAAAAGAAAGATATATGACATCTGTAATTGCATTTTCAGTACAAGAGATATAATAACAAATCATGGATATCATGTTTTTCAATCAAATATATTACTTTTCTTCTTTTTTTTAAATTTTTTTTTCTGCAAAAGTTTTAAATATCTGCATTTTCTTTGGAGAACAAGTATAAAATATCATCGCTGTACTTAAATAGGCTCACTTTTTCAATTATTTCTGATAAACTTACCACTAAAATAACTCAACTAGAAATTTTTTATTAAAATTCTACACTTGATTAAATTTCAGGTATTATGCAGAAAATACTTTTTTTTTACCCGTAGAAGTTTTTGGAAATAATACCCTAATAATGTGTCATAAATTTGAGTAAACATATGTCTATAAGAGCAGATAAAAAAAAGAAAGATTTTCCGTGTAATGATAACGGTCAAATAAAACAAAACTCTATTGCATACGTAGCAATTTATTCTCTGACATTTTGTCATTTCAAAATACAAAACAAGTATTAGATTACTTGTTTTCGTTTCTTGTATATTAAGGCTCACTTTTTCAAAAGCTTACTTTTCAAAAGTGGTCGAAAAAGTTAATAAATGCAACACGGTAAACGTTGCATTAGAATTAAAATCTTATAACAACTGTAAGGAATAAAATGTCTAGAATAAAAGAAACATTGTACTTTGACTGTAAAGTCTATTCATAATTGAAACGCAGAGTTTCTAAAGCGTGGTTACATCGAACATAAAACAAAACGTTATTGACTTTACCAAAACGAAGGAAAGGTCTTATTTGGAATTTGCGGAGAATTGTACAGCTCTAACGCTTCAACTTTTTCACTTAGTTTGAACACAAATATTTCTTTATATTTACTATAAGATATGATTAATAATTCGAAGATCAAGTTTCTAAAGCATCATTATCTCGAATATAATGTAAGCCGTCGTCAACGATTCTAAGAGGAAGGAAAGAGCGCGTCTGTCTTTTGTGGCGAATTTTAGATCTCAGAAACTCAAACTTTCCTTCACTACTTGGAATACAAATGCTTTTTATATTTACTATGAAATTTAATTCATAATTGAAACACCGAGTTTCGAAACTATAGTTACTTCAAAAATGAAGCAAAAAAAAAAAAAAAAATCATTTACCATAGTAGCAAGGAGAAAAGGGTGCATTTAGCACTTATACAGTTGTAAACTTCAAACTTTTTCTTTCTTGATTAAAATGCAAACAATTTTTATATTTGCTATATGATTTAATTCCTAATTGGAACGCATTGTTTCTAAAGCATGGTTGTTTCGATAATAAAACAAAACATCATCGATGGATGATAAGAATAGAAAGGCAGAGTTTTAGGGGAATTATAGGGCTCTAAAACTCCAACTTTTCACACTTAGAACACAGATATTTTTTATATTTACTGTAAGAAATCCTTCATGATTGAACACCGAGTATCTAATGCATGATTACCTCGGAATAAAAGCTAAACATCATTAATGTTACCATGAATGAGGAAAAGGAGGTATCAGCATTTGCAGCGAATTGCAAAACTCTAATTCTTAACCTTTTTCCATTCGTCACTTCTAACCGACTGCAATTAGATATTCCGGAAACCCATATATGTAAGAAAACTGTGCTGATAAACCATTTCAAAAGAGTAAAAAGGAACTTTTTTTGTCTTAAACACATTTTAAGAGACTGGGAGCTCTTTTAGATGCCACAAATTAGAAAGAATGTTTTTCATCCCCTTTTTGGTATAATTCCACAATAAAGTGTGTTTTGTGTTTAACTTCGTCGTTATGTGGAGAAAGCCGAGTGCGCATTTGGGTAACCGATTTGGATCATTCGACCAATATCATTTACTAAGTTTGTTGCGTTTTTATTTTCTCGTATTAAAAAAATTTGAACTCGAGATTTTTCAGACTTCCTTGAGAAAAAAAAAAAATATGTATGTTTATCTATTTCTGAGCACAATAGCTCGAAAACGCTTTCAGCTAGATGGATGAAATGTGTATATAAACTTTACGCTATATTTACAGATTTTTAACAAATTTTGAGCGAAATTCATTCAGGAGAAGTTTTGTCTGTCCAGCTACCAGAGTGCGAGTGAATACGATACATAAAAAGCATAGAAAGCTATATAAATTAAATTTTGTACGCAAGTTGAGCCTCTAAAATGTTGGTACCTCATTAATGTGGAATCAAATCCGTCAAGAGCTTGACCGTCTGTTAGTCCGTACTTTCGCATGTATTTAAGCGCAATAACTCAAAAGCGAGATGATTTAAGAAAATGAAATTTGGTATGCGATCTTGTGAATACAATTGTAGTTTTATCAAAATTTTAGGCTGTAATCGGTATAAAAAAGCATCGAAAATATATAATCGATTTTCAAGTTAACCTCATTCCAGCGATTAATGCCCAAAAAATCGCCAAAAATCGCATTGTAGATCCAGTAAAAACGCCAGATTCACGCCAAAGAGGCTTAACTGTTCGCGATTACCATGCATTTTATACTAAAGTACCGGTTTTCTTAACTATATTAAGAAGTACACAACTGCCATGTGTGGAACTCTTAGAATATAAATCTAAGAGCTGATGACATTTACGCTCTTGAGTAAAAAATCGCCAAAGATCGCATGCTAGATTCAGTAAAAACGCCAGATTCACGCCAAAGAGGCTTAACTGTTGTTCGCGATTACCATGCATTTAATACTAAAGTACCGGTTTTCTTAACTATATTAAGAAGCACACAACTGTCATGTGAGGGACTCTTCGAATATAAATCTAAGGGCTGATGACATTCAGCCCTTAATAAAGAATATATAAAAAGGTTTTGGGGAGACACGCTGATTTTAGTTATCATGTCCATATGTGTACTGAGTGAAAGAGACATTCTCCTTTGACGAATTTATTCCATATTTTGCTATAGCTTTACAATTTTTATGTAAAGACTATACAAAAAAAATTACACTTTTATTGATAGTGCGCTTATAAGTAATTGTGACCACTGATAAAAACGCATTATTCCAAAATTGTTTCTTTTCTTTTTTGACTCTAGGATGCCCTTCCTTGCAAAATTGTTTTTTATCCGGACTCTTAAGAGTTTCTTAAAATCTAGAAGTTGAATCAAATTCTCATATGCATAATTCATACATATGAAAGTAGTATAATAATATTTGAAAATATAAAATTTCTGGTAACTACTTCTTGGAATTGGGTTGACGATATAAGAAGGTAATGCATATGAAAGATACTACATTAAATGCATTCTACATTAAATGCATTCTACATCAAGATGCATTACTTGATGATTGGTTTACTTTGAAAATTAAAATGAAACGTTATAGATCCTGATGATTTTTTAGAATATTCTTGTATTTAATAATCAGAATTCTAAGAAGAATACGGTGAATTGAAATTTTCAAAGCCTCAAAGCAAGGGCATTCTCTGGAGGTTGGGATCCGTAATTTAAGAACTCATACTCAAAAGTATGTATGTAACAAATTCTGTTTAGCCAGCGTTTTTCAAAATTTAATTACTGTGACTTTAAACATATGCGATTGATTTTTTTCCCTTACCACCGAATACACCTAATATCATTTAAACTGCCGATCAAGTAATTCTTTAATTTCACTTTCTAAATTAAAAGGATGTTTTTTCTTTGTTCGTAAATCTTATGGGTACGGGTGCAGTATTTTAAATGGTTATGAATTCCTTTCAAACATTCTCTTAAGAGTTTAAATTTACCTTTTCATTATTTAAAAATTCTCTAAGGCAAAAAAATTAATTTTTGTTCTTTTTAATGGCTCTACTACACAACTAAACCGTTTAATTCACATATGTACATATGCTTTCAGATGTTGTCACACTTAATGCATTCATACGCTTTGTATATAATTTAATTTCGAGCTTCTATTTCTTTATATATCTCGCTCTGTGATATTCAGTTCTTTCATTTATGTTAAGAGTTTCACAGTCTAAATTTCCTTTTATTTTTTAATTTTTAAAAGAGGATAAATCTTTTTTAATAGCTTACAGAAATACAGTAAAAATTATTAAAAAATATTTTGAAAATAAAACATATAATTAAATTTAAACAATTTAAAAATTTGAAAAGTTTAATTACATTTCTCTGCTAAAATATTTCCTTCCCCCAAAAATATACTTAAAAAGTAAATTATTTGATCAATTCAGTGTTAACTTATTCAGAATTATTTCAAAACAACGCAATTCTGAAAGTGATACAAATATTCACTACTCCCTAGAGTAGGGAAAAGTAAATAAGCTATCGCATTTTCGCTCGCTTCTAGATTATCTAAGTTTTTCGAAAAATTTGAAATAAATATAAAAGCATAAATATAAAATTTTGAACAATTAGAAATGCGCAAAATTGGAGAAAAAAGATACATACCTCTTATTTCTTGATATTAAAACTGTTGAATATTTTAATGCAAGGATTTTGAACGAATGTTCTATGCAGAAAAGCAATTAATTGTTTTTCTTGCTGGTCGTATCACATTGTCCTCCTTCAGCAACAGCTTTCTCGATTCTGAAACAGAGAGAATGCCTTTTCAAATATTAATAAATGATTAGATATGCATATTTGTTTAAAATTCCTTCACTTTGTAAACATTCAGAATTCGTTCATTAGTGAAATGAATCATTGATAAAGGCGTTACGATGTAACTATAGATAATCTTACAGATTGGTTAACAAAAGTCGTTATTCAATGCAGTTTGTGTTTAATTAAGAATGGCATAAGATATAGACTTTGCAACGAATACTCATCTTTTGAAAGATGATGCAAAGCCTTTTGTTGACTTTGAATTAGTTTTCCTACAAGCTTTGGAATTTAGATTTGACAACTGAAAGGAAATTCGCAGAAATAGTTTGTGTGTTTATGGGAGATGTCACCTATACTTAAAACTTTCTTACTCTCTTGTTATATTTTAATACGTAATCATTCGCCAAATGCAAAATTGGTAAAACCCTCGAAGAGTATAGCCGTGGGTTGTCTTCAGAAAGAAGGTAAAGTTATTGAGTTTGTCAATTATTTTGCATTGCATTTGTTAATGAATGGAGTAAGATTAAACCTACGATGCTGCAATTATATAAGAAGTAACACTTCGGCAGATATTTAGTGATCCTTATTTATTTGGTAGAATTAGAGGACAATAAAATTGTCTTCAGGCATAGTTAACGAGTTTGTCAATCACTTTGTATTGCTTTTGTTAGCGAATGGAGTCAGATAAAACTTCCGTTGCTGCAATTATATGTTTATAAGAAGCAACATTTGTGTAGCTATTTAGTGATCCTTATTCATTTGGTACAATTAGAGGAGCTTTCTTTATTGTGGTGTGGTGTAATGGAAGAATTGGGATGAGTGGCTAAAGTATTAACAGATAAATTTACAAATACATTTTGAACGTTGAATGGAGAACATGTTTACTTAAAACGTGATTTACTAATTTTGCCTATTAACCTATCCCATTCAAATTTACCAACATATTCATATTTTTTCCCCTTCCAATATTTCAAGATTTAATTTTCAGTTAATTGCTTAGTTGATAAAATCTTCAGAAAGAGTAACTGTAGATATCTTAATAGTTGGAACGAAGACCAGTTATTGAGTTAGCTTGCGGCTTTTCTAGTTATTTATTTAGAAACTATTGGAATAAGATAAAATCTCCGTAGCAGATATCATTTATCTATAATAATTTGGACTGATGTAGATATTTTGTAATGTTTATTCACACGATGTAGATATTTGTTAATCTTATTTCATTTGGTACACTTAGAGGGAAAGATAAGGGAGCGAAAATGGGATGAATCATGTATCTTTAGGAAAATGACGTTCCGTCGCAGTGACCAGTAATAGAATACCGATTTTGAGCCTTGCAGGGATGCATATAAGTGACATTATTTCCTCCGAAGACCTATTTGACATACGAGGCTAGCTTTAGTTAAATATGTTTGAGTCAAATCACCTGCTGGTGAGGAGTTATGGGGAAGATTGAAAAGGTGGGAAATTCAGTATTCATACTCTTCATCTGACTTCGGTTAAAAATTATGAGGTATGTCCCATAAAAGTCCTCGAGCAGCTTCAAAATAAATTGTGAATAAAATAAATCAAATCAAACGTAATTAGGCTAATCTTCGATAGATTTCTTTTGGTATTTAAATAAATTTCTAGTAAATTATGTTTCCTTTCAATAAATATTTGATTAAGAAAAGTAATGAGTAAGGTAAGAAATATAATTACTTTAGAAGAATGATCGATTTTTTTGAAGTCAAAGCAAAAAATTTCAATAAATTCAAAGAGAAACTAGAATTTAACAAAAGGAAATTTTAAAGCTTTGAAAACTGAAACATTTTTAGGTGAAAATTTATTTTTGGGACAAATGCATTGCGAAGAATACCAAGTAAAGATTAGTAATCAAGAGATAAAGTATAAACAACTGAAACTGATCTGTAAAGAAAAATTTTCTTTTTGGAAAACATCGTTAACCTCTATTTATATTAAATAGCAACACACTGACAAATAGGAAGTTTTTAAATAAATCCATCTAAAATCATCAACATAATTTTAGAAACATAACCAGATATTAATATGGCTTTAGATAATTGATTAATATTTAAAGAAACGTATGCATATCATACATGCATTAGCTCTAAATGATCCATATTTAATCAGAAATGCTTGTTATGCCCCTGATTAGAAAATTGATTAATGATAAATTAAAATAATTTTCATTTTAATTAGTGGTGTAGAATATATTAATAAAATATTGTAAGTCTTCATGATTTTTAAAATTTGTTTTCTATTAAAAATATTAAAAAATCTGAAAGATAAAGATCGTGTCAAAATTTTCGCAATCCCATTTGTGAAAGATTAAACTTTTGTGCAGTTTAATCTTTCACAAATGATATATTTTTTGATATATTTTAGGCAAATCTTACAGAATTAATTCGAATTCATTATCAGTCTATTTAGACTTACAATTTTAATGTTGAATTGTATGAATCTTATTTATTTATATGCCCAAGGCGCACAGTCTACCCAGAGGGTGTAACGATTTTGATGGCGGTGAATTTGAGTTTCTAAATATAATACAAATACAAACAAAGCATTACACCAGCTTTAAAATTACACAGCATACAAAAAACTATATCATAAAATAAAAGCATTAAAAGCAAGCTCAAAAGAAAAAAAAGACACTAAGAAAAAATTCTCTCAAATTCTAAATTTTGTTACAATGTCAGATCAAATTACGGATATATAAAAAATCTAATATAAAAAAGAAACTTAAGATTAATGCACAGCTGATCGTAATGCACAGCATGCATGACTATTCGATATGCCACATTTAAAATTTCAGTGCCTTTAAAAGTAAAAAAAAAAAAAAAAATTCTTGAAAACATTTAAGGGAACAAAGTTTTTTCCTGGCTAAAAACTCTATTAACCAGAAAAGTCATAACAAATGCAACTGAAAAACTTAAAAATGTAGTTTTCAATTTCCCGAGACCACCTTTACAGTTAGCTAAAATTTTAAACCATGCAGTTTGTACGTTTGTTTAAATGAATTCTTTCGTATAAATACAATTAAATAATAATAGTCTACATCACCTTGTGAGCTGTTTTTACAATTCAAGCAATATGAATTAATGTCTTTCTCAATCAACACTTCCGCTTTCACTCTTAACATCGATTCACTGATTATTTTCAGTTTCACTTTCAATAATGACTTGCTGATCATTTTCAGTCAAGCATTTTTTTTCTATTTGATTATTTTATCTAAATAATCAAAAGTTGAACCTTGTGAGATATGATTTTTTTTCTCTGTAACATATACAGCCCATTTAATATGACCATGCTTTTCTTATAGTAATTTCTTTGTGAAATTGATTGAAGAAATAAACTGAAAATTTATAAAATATATAACACATCTTAATCATAGTCTTAAAAAATGCAAAAAAAAAAAAAAAAAAAAAAAAATGCATTGAGGCTCTCGCTGTAAATTGAAACAATATTATAAACTTTTATTTCAACTAAATGCTTTTTTTTATTATTGATTCAAATTCGATAGTATTAGCATACTTTGATTATTGTTTTTACTAATTAGTTAGATAATGTCTTCTATTTTGGAAAGATTTTGTTGTTTTGATTTAAATGAGAATTGAGCGAACTCCTGAGATATTTATGCATTCTAAGTAATTTTTGTATTATATGATTTAAGAATTGCTAAAATATTGCTAAAAAGTGTAAAATTGAGCGCATGTTTGGCATGTTAAATAAGTTAAGTGGTTAAACAGTCCAAACATCTAAGCCAAAATACAGTTTAACCACATTTCTAACTTCATAGATAATTCAATCTGAAAAATAAAATTGCTATTTGATTTTGCGCTTCAATATGCTAATACTGAATCCACAATTTACTCAATATAATATATCAATTTTTAAGATTAGATCGATTGATGGCAAGGTAAGCCGATGTCTCCTTATAAAGTTTCTACGTTTTACCAGCAGGAAGATAAATCTGCGGAGGAATCTGGACTGAAATTCGTGCCCTCAATTTCCAATGTAGAGATTCTTTTGTCAGACACTATGACTCTTAAAATCGCTCAGATAATGTTGTAATAAACTATTTAAGTGAAAAATCTTGGGGAAAAATTACCATTGATTTGAGAGTTTTAAACAATTTCCAAGTGTTTTGTGCAGGTACTCAAATATTATTATTTCAATAACTTTTCGCGAGGATTTGTGGGTGATGTTTTAAAAGTTTCAAGTTCAGATATCATGTAGAAGAATGGAATTTTTATGCTGAAACATCATAAAAATTAATGTCCTTAGCAATTCATATCGAAAATCTAGTTAGACAGAATTAATAATGTAGGACATGATTATAAAAGTTCTTAAATCTCTAGAAAACAGCAAATGAACAAAAAAAAAAAAAAAAACTATGACTTATGATAATTATTTAATTTTTTTCAAGATACGAAATTTTTTTGTAACAAAAAAAAAAAAAAAAGATTCTGTGGAAGAAATTCTCCCGTATTACTCGAAAATCAAAATTATGAAAAAGCATTTTCTTCTATATCTAATCAGTTACGAAATGTGCTATGCAATTAAAACTCATTACAGTTTCCAATTTAATTTTTAAATTATGTATATGCATATTTTTTGTATTTTGTAAATACAGTATACTCCCTCCCTTTTACTCGTTGGTTAAAAAGACACATTGTGTTACAATGTGGTTAAAAAATCACGTTTTGTATGAAATTTGTTACAAGAAATCACGTTTACGGCAAATTTTCTTCCATTTGACTTCTACGTAGATAAATTTCCTGTTCTGCTAGATTACCTATAGTGTGCATTCATTCAAAGCGTGATTCCTTAACCACGTCGTACCATTCTATTGTAATTTAGGGGAGGCAAGGTTAGTGATGGCATCCGATCTATAATGTAATATTGATTATATCTTTAGTCAAATAAGAAAAAAAATAATTCAAACTACTGTTTGTATAATGAGTTTGTATTGGTTGAGCATGATTCTGATAATCGGGAACTAAACTAATCGTTTCCATTTAAGCCGTGGTTTCAAGTATATATTCAGTAATTTTTCTTTTAAATTTGCATTGAATGCCTGAAATTTGCATACACTGTTCACTTAAGTACAATGAACTATTCTGAAAATGTGAATTAAAGTGCCTGTGTTTTTCGTAAGAAACCAAACAACGTGACTGAGCAGGAGCTTTTTCCGTTGTGATGTATAATACTTGGAAAATGTTGCCTTTCGCCGACGTATTCTTAGATAAATTGGGAATTATTATCATAGTATTGTATTAGACATATAACAAATGAGACGCCACTCTGAGAATCATGTCCTTTAAAAGTTTTATAGATAAGATTAATGATTCATATTCTGGTTTACTTCAGAATCATATGTTTGAATGCACAGAGGTCACAATGCCGAGTCCTAGTCTTTAAAATGCTGACGAAAAATGATATCACCTGCAAAGTTATTCAGCTTTTGGTGACTATCTTCACTTTCTCAATACTACTATTCTCGAGACTAATAAGCCTTTTTTCTTCAAAATCTGGTAATCTTCACAATCTTATACATTAATGAACGTTAAAATGAATATGAAGCCTAAAGTAAAGTTTTTGAACCAGGTTTGATAAACAATTTTTTAATTTTTCCTTCTATCTGCAAGTGGGTGGAATAACTTATTAATCATTTACAAAATAAATGACATGACTAATAATTCGAGTATTTAATAAAAAACAAATTTGCTTGTGAATGTAATATTATGAGAGTAATTTGATTGCATATTATGATTTTCCGCTGAACTTGTTTACATTTAATTAATTCATGATTTTGATGGAATTTTTTTTTGTAATTGAATGGAGAAAAATCAATACTTGTATTGATTGTATTGTTCTCTAAATATACTTATATCATAATTGAATGCTTTTTCCCTTATTAATCTTTACTATTTTTCTAAAATCATCAGTCTGATTTCTCTTGATATCAAAATAGTTAAACTATAGACATTATGTTTTTGATTTTATCGAATAAGAAATTAGCAGATGGGATTTAAATTTTTAGATATTTTGTTATTATTTGATTGCGTTTGAAAAAAAAAAAAAAACGGGCATTTCAATTTACGGAAAAAAGATTATCACTAATATGAAAAAAAAAAAAAATCTTCCTAAGAAATGAATTGAAGCTCTGAATTACACTTTCTCTTAATTTATGAAGAAAAATAATAAGAAGAAATTTGAAACCTTGATCCAATATTCAGTTATGATATTCCCAATATTATGATATTTTGAAAACCACAAGGCTCTTTCATTGCGTTATCCACAAAATATATAAAGAGATATAAAAGAACGAAAAACGAAAATCATATAATATTAACAATAAAGTAAAGATAAATATTTTTTTTGGAAATATAGATAATTCAGTCTAATTTGAAAAGTAATTATTCCTTTTCAATTTTGAAGAATGAAAAATTAAATCGAAATAAATATCACTAATGAATATGATTAGGTATTGGGAAATATCAGTGAAAGAAATAATGTGTCTCAAAAAAAAAGTTTTGTGAAGTTCT
Source organism: Argiope bruennichi (assembly GCF_947563725.1). Taxonomy (NCBI): domain Eukaryota; kingdom Metazoa; phylum Arthropoda; class Arachnida; order Araneae; family Araneidae; genus Argiope; species Argiope bruennichi. Next base: position 68,570,246 of record NC_079162.1, on the reverse strand, counting down.
TTTTAAATGAATTATTTTAAAAGAATCATGCTCGGTTTTGAAGCTACACGAGAGATATTTTCGTATGGACCTAGCCCTTTTAACAACAGTCAGATGAAGAGTACGATATCTAAGTTAATACATATTCTCCTAGCTATCACACTAGAGAATATTGGTTTGAGAGGATGTTTGATCTGTGATGGCAGATTTAACTTACAACATCCTCATATACAAGGTGAACCTTGAGGTAACACCGCATTCTCATATCTATTAGGCTTAGCAACATTGGTATGCGAGGACGTTTGATCCCAACGACAGATCTGAGGTATAACTGCTCAGTTCGATGAGTAGCCGTTGAGAAGGAATGGTGAAATTTCGGTGAAATCGGGCTTTGAGATAAGATCTTATCAACAAATCATAATAGTTCGTCAGGCAGATAAGAATGATGATAAATCATATAAAATGATTTGGAACATAAAATGCCTCAGGAAATTACAATTTTTTTAGTATTAAAGATTATAACAAGTTTTATGTTTTTTTCTTTTTTTATTCCAAAGAAAAAAAATTATTATGGTGAAAAAGAAGGAATAAAAAGTAGGCCGTTGTATATGTAGACATTAAAAAAAATGTCTGTATTTCAGAACCTGACGAGTATATATATTATATATTTTTAAGAAATGTATTAGATCCAAAAATCAGGATATTATTGTCTATCAGGACATACGCTCTTGTAATCCTTACACATTACAAAAGGAGAATTATTAATAGACGGGATATTATTATTTGATGTAAAATCAAATTCTTCATGCAAAATTATAATAATCTGAAAATTGTCAATTTTTCATATACATTTGTTTGGTTCTAAGATATTGATTTATTCTTAGTTTATGCCATTTACAGAAAAGGCGTAACAAATAATGTTTGCGATTCTAATTGGACATGTTTGAAAAATTGAAATGTGCGCAATTTTTAACTGTTTAGCAAAACTATTCAAGCATTGCCAACATAGAGATTTTCTTTTTATGTGGTATTTCTCTTTCTTCACAGCATTTCAACGATTTATTGTTATGAACTGACAGAATATTTTTTTCGAGAATTTTCACTATTTGTTTATATAATGTTTGATTTTTTTTAATCAAACAGTAATAATTTAAGGAAATTAATACTTAAGGTTTGAAAAATATTGAAAGAATTCTGTTTTTTCGGTATCTAAGTTACACAAAACGTGTCATTCTCATCAATAAAAATCTTCAGTCGTTATGAGATTTTAGTTTCAAATTGATTGAATCAGCAATGCTAAAGCGGTTTGAATATTACGAGCCAATAGAGACATATCATTTTTATTTTGGAATCCATTTTGGAATTTGCATTTGATAGATTGTGATATAATGACAAACCACAGATAAATTTCAGTCAGATGACTTGCTTAATTACATTTATCATTTGACACATTCTTTATTACGTAAAGAATATACCTTTAATGGATAATGGCAAGGAACATGTGCATGTTTATTTTTTTTAATGGATTATTTTGAATAAAAATTAGTCAAATTTTGCTTGATTAAATGTCAGCAGTGCGAGCCCAGCAAATGACTAGCAATGTAAAAAGAATAAGACGCAATAAGATAAAAAAATAATATATATTTATTTCCTCTAAAAGAGATTTATTCAGTTGAAGTTCAGAAATAGCTTCTAAAAAGATAGATATAAATATATAGGAATATATCCATATTTAGAAAATAGCTTTACAGATATAGGTGAAGTATTCGTTCTTTTACATACAAAAACAGAAACTTATCCATTTATTTAATTCATTACATAAAACCCCTTTTCGTATTTTGTATCGTTTCTATTTTGTGCAAAAACGACTCTTATTTTCTTGTTACAACCGCATCATTAGTTTTATTGTTATCATTTTTTTCCCTTTTTATCCTTCCTTTCGTAAATGTGAAACCTTTGGAGAATACCTCGAAGAAGCTAACTTCATTCAATAAAAGCTCAAAAACATCATTTAATATTTGTAGCGAGCTGAATATCATTGAAATATAACTTTCATTTTTAACATAAGAAATAGGAAACTTACCCTTAATTTATTTCTTCGCATATAAATCCGTTTCGCGTTTTGTATTGTCTCCATTTTGTGCAAAACAACTCGTATTATCTTGATACACATGCATTTCTAGTTTTATTGCAATCATTCCTTTTCTTTTTTTTTCTCCTTTCACAGATGTGAACCCTTTGTAGACTGCCTTCAGAGTTTTTTCCTTATTTTTTTCTTTTATTCTTTTACGAAAGGGATAAGAGAAAGATAAGATAATTCTTTTCCTGTTTCTTATGTTTGAGTGATGACGGATTTTATTTGTTATGGTTGTGCGCTATGCGATAAAGAATGTATCGTAATCGAGGAGTTGTATTTCGATACCACCTACGAGAAAAATGAAGTGTGTTTTGGATGTGATTTCATAAACAAGCAATGATTCACATTTCTGTTTAAATGATGACGTAAGATGAAATGTCTGGATGGTTTCATTGTAGTGACCTTATGGGGGCTGTGTGACCTCATCTGTTTCTTTTAATTCTTTAGTTCTGAAAGAGAGATAAATTTTTTAAAAATTTAAATACATTTATGTTTAAAATTATTCTCCTTTAATATATCGTTTCTTTACACATAATGGCGCATTCTGTGCTTAGTTTCGTCCTTTAGGAAAGCGAATCATATTTCCATTTTGATCCTTTTCGTGTTCACCGATCGGTTCCGATATATCATAACAGACCAACAATTTTAATGTCGGAACAACATACGAAATTTAATTTTTCTTGCTTTTTCTACTTTTAGTAATCATTTGCACAAGGAAGTAATTTACATTATGATGGATTTAATCCAAAATCAGATAGAAACCACAGTAGACAGAAATTAAGCAGCAACTTTTGGTGTTAATCTATATTTATAAAAAGTTAACTCACGTGGTACAGAAATCATTCTTATTTATGGCCGAATGATAATAGTAATAAAGGAATGGGAATAGGAATAGAAATAATACAAAAGAATTGCATAAGACCGTTTTAGACTACTTTATTGGACGTTTTTACAGCTGCTCTTAATTCAATGATTATCTCAGCTAGTTAATGAAGTTACAAAATATCATTAGAATTGCTCAGAAGATAACTTGCCGTGCCACCAAAAACTTCGAAGTTACAAAATATCATTAGAAATGCTCAGAAGATAACTTGCCGTGCCATCAAAAACTCCATTCAGGCAAAGGAAAGAAGATGTAAAGAAATCAATATAATAGATATAGGTGTCGAAAAGAAAATTTAATCGATCACAAAAAATAAGCTTAACCGTCTTCAAATAAGTTATCGCTATGATTTACCTATGGAATGTGATTTACAGCACAATCTAGCGCAGCGGTTTTACTATGATAATGAAATTCAAATTAATGCAATCATTTCTTCAAGCATTCAATTGCGAGCTTTTACCAGTGCCAATATTAAAACAGGAATTGCTTTCTTTGGACATTAACTTTGAAGTATAATTTTCACTTCTGCTTTCATTTCGTAGTATGTATGTTTTCGTTAAAGTATGAAATCCATTATTTCATGAAATATAATTAGTTATTTCAAGAAATAATTATATATTCTATGAAATAATGGATGTATCATGATCAGTTATTTCATGAAATAAATAGGAATTCGATGAAATGAATGAATTATATTTAACAAATGTACTTTTTAATTTACCAGCTCAGTAATTTATTATTGTTGTTGTGACTTATTTCACTTTCAGACTGACAGTTATCTGTCAGCGATTTAAGCCGAGTGAGCGTCTCTTGTTTTTTAGTATCGCCAACTAGAGCTAAAAGTATGACTTAGCTACTTCATACGTCACATTAGTTTACACAACCCCTTCTTACAGGGGGGCACATTCACACACCTCGCAGATAGCACACAGCAGAAGTACAAACATGCCCAAACTAGAAGTCGAACCCAGGACGCCCAGATCACGGGAAAGACGCACTACCCCTATGTCAGGACACCGGCCAGAAATTCGGAGCAGATTAATGCCATTAAATTCATATTTCGCAATTTTATTAAATAACAAAACGAAATTTCTATTAATGCATTCTATATTAATAGTCTAACAAACTGAAAAATCAATATTTCGGCCTCCAAAGGCGGATAGTTTAATAAAAACATTCATCCAGCTTATTGGGTTTTTGATATCGTGATCATATACGTGCAAATAAACAGATGAATATGCAGTCAAACAGTTGATGTATCAGATTCAAAATTTGTCATGCAAGCATGGGTAGACCAATAGTTTTCTTTTTAAAGATTTTTGACCAAAATTTTGTAGATATCATCAATTTTGGTGCATAGGTTTCAAAATTTCATTCGTATAGATAATTGTGTTTTTGTGTTATCGTTATCGTGTACATAGGAAAGCTATGCAATATCTGTCTCATGAATGGGTGTTTCGGGCTCACTGAGGTCAGAAATGAAGAAATTAATTAATTCCAAGAATTATTTCACATTTGCAATTTCATTTCTCTTTGCATGCTTAGTATGCAAGATAGTAAGATGAGGCCAAGAACATCGCGGCCATGCTCGTATTTCACTCGTTTTTACTTTAATATATTTTTCTTTATTTTCTATATAAAAAATGGTAAAGATATAAAAATCCTTTGTCATCTGAACCTTTCCTCCTTTCATTGCGAGGGCACTTAAATGATGAGACGTTTCGTATAGAATTCATGTTATTCGAATTCTAGTTATCTAAATAGCTTTGTGTGAGACAGAAATAGGAAAAACGCGCAAACAAAACTTTCTTGATTTAAAACGAGTAAAGATAGAAAAATAATTGACTCTGATTGATAAAACTTTCTCAGATTGATAAAAAAAAATTTCATGCCTACGATGGCTTCGTTGTTTTATCCGCTAGATATGCGTGCCTGGAGATATTTTCTTTAGATAGACCAGCATACGACAAGGGAGCTTTTCTAGTTATTGAAGTTTAAAATAATAAAAATTAACTTTTAATTCTTCAATAAACAAGATACACCTAATTAGTTTGTTTAAAACTGCTTTACTCTACTTCCTATTTAAAACACAGATTTTATTAATCATTGATATTATCTCATTGGCTATCAAGCTAGTTGTCTAGATGTCAAACAAACAGTTGATTAAGAAGTTTCTCTGATTTATTAAAAAAATCATTCATTAAAAAATGAATGAAATAAATTTCACAAGAATATATGTTTGGCGGATTCTTATTTTGATACTTATTATGTTCAAATTCATTAAATAATTGTGCTGAATTAATACATTTTGAAGTGCATGAATAAATGTAAGAAATAGTGTTTTTAGAAGTTTATAAAAGGTAAGGGCCGGGATAGTCTGGTTGGTAGGGCGTTGGACTCGCATCCCTTTGTTTGCGAGTTCGACCCCGTTGGCCAAAGACTCTCCGTGTGTGCAGTGGCTGGCATACGTATAAATCTGTCGTGGTCACAGAGTTCTCTATATCGAGAGTAGTACCGCTGAAGGTACTGGTAAAGAGGTGATCGTTCTCTGATTCAGATCTAAATTACGATGAGTGAATGAATGGCATGAATGAAGTCCGCCTCGTAAAGAAGGGTAGTGATGCGTGAGTAGCTAAGTCGAACTCTTGGCCCTAGTTGGCGCTACTGAAAAACAAACAAACAAGAGGCACTCGTTCGGCTTACATCGCTGACAGATAACTGTCAGCAGGCTTGTAAAGGGCCATAAGTCACAACAACAACATAAAAGGTTAAATAAATGATTCCCTAAATTATAAAATTCGTATTAAATTATAAATGATTCCCTAAATTATAGGAAAGCTACAAATGTTTACTATTTTATTAATATAAAGCTATTTTATGTCTGAAGCTAGATAAAAAAAAAACTTTAAATTCTTTTTAACTCATCAGCAAAGACTGTTAATCTAATTTTTTCCTATAAAATATACATGAAGAAGACATTTACTATTTATAACGGATAACATTCAGCTATAGCGCAACTTTAGTAATTGCTGGAAAGATTAAAATATTTCTTAACCCAGTATTGTAATTGGTTTCGTTGTGAATTGCATATGATAAAAATATTTGTATTCAATGTAATCAATTTCATACACTTCAATAAGTGTAAAATTTTCAGCATTATTAATTCGTTTATTTTATCTTGAGAAACTTAAATAAAAATTCAAAAGTCCTAAAAAAAAAGAAATTTAATAATTTTGCAAATTTAACAAAATCATAAAATATTGTTCACGATTTGTTTTTATTTTCGAAATTATGAAACTAAAATGAATAAAACAGTTCAATAAAAATGAAAGATGAATCATTAAAGATGAATTTATTTATGACTTACTGAAAATATTCATTATACCTATCTATTTCATCATGCACTAATGTATTTATTTAATTTAAAGTTTTAGAATACAGTTTCAAATAAATATTACCTTAAAAACTAAGTAAGTAAAAGCCAATTTTTATAAATTGTTTTAAGCAATTTTATGATGAAGCGAATGTAAATGTAATTTTCAAATCTCTGAAATTATGAATACTAATCACGCATTTTGCTCATATGGCATTTTATTTCATGTTCGACAGTGAACTCGTCATTTGTTATCAAGAAATATGCCTTTTTTCTTATGAATTCCAATCTTTTGCCATCAAATTATTTTATATATTACTTTCAAGCGAATATCATTTCAATAAAATAAGTATTATTTTAAAATGTTTCTAAACTGATCATTTACAAGCTGTTTTATCTTGCATTGCTCCGAATGAAAACATTTTCATACCTTTTATCAATAAGTATTTAATTAATTATCTCGAAAATTCTGCAAAAACATTACTTTAAGCTTTGAAATTTGTAAATTAAATTTTTGTATTTATAATATAATAAATATTTTCATAATAAGGCTACAGATTTCACTTATAAAATAATCTACTGACCTTTCCGTGATGAAAATGTCTTATGAAAGAAACTAAAAATATATTTAATATTAGCAATAAACACGCACTTAAGTAAAAGAATTTAAATATATATATATATATACATATAATATCCTTATATCTGTATCTGTATGTTTCCTGGTATCACTGTAACAGGAAAAATTTTACATATTAAAATGTGTGAAATATAAACTAAATACTGAAAATACATTGAAATACGCAATTTTCTTTCGAGATTATATTTTAAAAGAACAAAAACACATTAACTCAATTTCCTTTGAACTTACTCCTTTTTGGTAATACTCCTTCCTTATATTAATAAATATAAGGAGTATTATTATTAACTTACACCTTATTCCTTATACTGATAATATAAACATCAATGATATTCTTAAAGTGAAAAATGTATTTATACAAAATATTGTGTTATGTAAAATCCTCTTATCAGCTGAAATATTGTTTTTAATTGAGTAGAGGAAGTCAGTTGTATTATACACTTTTTTGTTTCAAAGCTTCGTGAAAAATTACATAGACTTTATTAAGCGATTTTTATAAAAACTGCCGAAAGCTAAATTCATACAAAAGTTATTGAAAATTTTTAAAGATTGATGCAAAATTTAATTAAATATTGTATATGATAACTTGTTGATAATTAGTTGAAATATTAACAACATTTCATTCATTAGGAAAAGCATCAATGAAGATAAAATGATAGATAAAATAAAATAAAATAAATTTCTTATGTATTAAAACACAGTTTTTTAAAGTTAAAAAACTATTGAATTTTAAATTGGCCAAGAAACCCTCGATAAAATGTTCCTTATATTTCACAATATCTGTGAGCACAATTTCAAAAAATGTATTGATTAGTTTCAATTTTTTAAAGCTCTCAAATTATTTATAAATTTTCACTTTTATTTGTATAGAATGAAATAAATAAAACAGGATGAAAATTCATATTTAATTTTATTTCTCTCTTTATAAAATAATCGCCTTATTAAAAGATATGCGCCGACTCTAAATAGCAGCGATTTTTATCATTCAATTATTCTGAAATGTATTCCGAAGTGTGCTAGAACAATATATAAGTCACGCCTTCAATGCATCAATGCATTTGATCAGCTCCGTTGACGCTAATGGCCATTCCATAAAACTAGAGACGAGTCGAAAAGTAACGAGTGGGCTTAGAAACATAAAAAGACAATATATTGAGACATTTATATCTTTCCCCGTTCACCGCTTCGGTTTGTCATTTGCATTCATTTGCTTTAAGTGAGTCATCTGTTCCAAGCGTTTATCCTAAAGGAATTCGTAGAAAGAATGGAAGAGAATTATTCAGCTGTTTTTCCGAATGCACGTTGATTTTCACACATAAGCAAAAGCAGCTGTTTTTTGAATAAACAATGCATGTTTTTCTTTTGAACAGCTGTGTATTAAATGGTTTTTCTTTCGTTTTAAAATGAAATCGATAATTTTCTATTAATAATTTTTCTTCAAACACCACGTTTTTTTGGATGCATTGCAACGAAGCATATTTGGGTAAATAAAATAAATATGTTTCGTTAATGCAAGTTAGTTGAAAGAACTTAGTGGAATAATTTTTTCAACTTAAAAATTCAATAAAGAAATTTTTTGATGTTCAATGAGAAAGGGAATAAATTAAAAATATCATTTTTATTTAAAATTAAGTCTTATTCATTCAAAAACATGTATAACTCTTATTCATTCATAAAGATGTATATATATATACTATAACATATAATAGTATTTTATAATGATATTTATAGTGTCTAACTTAATTGCAGAAAACATAAAATCATGTATACATGCATTTTTAAAATAAATGGAACCTTAAAATGAAACATCCGTCTAATTTTTTCAAAAATTATTTAAATTTATTTTAATATTTATTGATGATAAACTGATGATCAGTAATGCGAAAAAATCAAAAAGAGCAAACGTTGAAAGAATCAAAAAGGTCGGTATTTAATTTTTTGGAAAAAAAAATTATCACCTTGACAAACTAAATTATTCCTCATTTTATTACAGAGTATAATTTTTTAAAACTCTAGTGTCTATTATACATACTTCTGTATTACTTGGTTTGAATAAACTTTAACATTTCGTGACCTTGAAAGAGGCATCATTTTATTGTTTCCAAATGTCTTGACCTTGCATCTTTACATCATTCCTAACTTGCCAGTCAAAATGTTTTGAAGCCAGGTCAAGAGCAAAGCAAAGTAAATGACCTTAGACATAAAGTTAGTAACGTTGAAAGGAAAGTAAAGGTAGTTTTAATTCTAAGATTACCCAATATAATTACGATGCAAAACTAATAAAAGAAATTTCGGGTTAGACTATCCCAACTGACTCTCTGTTTAAATGTTTAAAATGAATAATATGAATCGCTTTTCAAATGTATCAGAATTCCATTTTAACAACACATATCTCTCATTAAACAATTTTATATTGCTTAAAAGTATACAATATTATCCACAGTATTTAAAATTTTCCTTTCGATGTTTTTAATACAGAAAAAACTATTCATTTATTTTGTTTGGACAGAATTACTGTAATTTTTGCAGCAGAAGGGATTATTTGTTCAAAAAATTTTCTTTTAAAATATGTGCTAAATTATCTTAAACTGTAACGTTGTTAACTATACGTTTTATGCTGTAATTTAATACATAATTCATTTAATAAGCAAGTAAGAATTAAATTATCTTAAACTACAACAGTATCAAACACCTATATATGAATTTAATAAAGACATTAATTTCAATAGTTTTTTGTGTTCTCTTTTTCTTTACAATCCGTTTGCAAACCCTTTCTTGACAATTATAATACAAACGACCATGCATTTGAGTTAACCCATTAAACATCGATAACACAAAATTATATATTTATCAAAATTATCAAGTTTTTAAAGATAAGATTGAATACATCAAAATCGAATTAATTATATTTGCAGATATCATAATGTTTTTGATTCATTAAATGACGATCAAACTTTATACTATACTAATATGTTTTCGTTCGTTTTCTTTTTGTAGGCTGTTTCAATGCAAGCTTCTAACAACTAATCGCTGCATTTCAGGCCATATATATATATATCGTAAGTTAATTAAAAAATCCATCCGTTTTTCTAAGAGCGCTTCCTTTTCGCATTGCGACTGGAATGTCTAACACAGTTTAGTGCTAAACAACTACGTTTTTAAAAAAATGCAGAATTTGCAATTGCCCTATGACATATATAAAGCTTATTTCTTTATACAGATAATATCGAGACTTATACAAATACTTATTAAATGTGAACTCGCTGATTAATATGAATACGTAATCAATTAAAACTAAGATAGATAATAGTATCCTTTTAATTCTTTATAGTTTAATAGTGAAATTTCAAGCGTCTTTTATTTATTGTAAATAATGGATTTTCTCACAACTTTCTTACATTTAGAAAGCTTTATAAAAAACAAGGTGATTTTAAAGGATTGAATGTAACAATCCCTGGAATATCTGACATCTTATGGAATTTCTTTTTAGTTCCTTTATGGCATGTCACATATTTCAGGTCGTTTCTTAGGTTATAAATGTGTTAGACACGAATTTTTTGATAACTGCTTTTGTATCTGTAACTTTAAATTGAAGAAATATATTCTCGTCTTTTTAGAATTTTTCTATTAGTTTGAAACTTGAACAGCAATTTTGCATAATTTTTCTTCTCCACTAATATATTTCGTAATTTGTTACATAATTTGAATTATTAAATACAATTTTCACATCAATTTCTCATCATAATTTTAATTTGGATCAAAATTTCTCTTTATTTTATCTTCTATTTATTAAAAAAAATCAGAAATCTAATGCATAAAACGTTTATAATAGAGTATAAAATTTCTAATGAAATACGCTTTATTTTTATATGTAGAATATTTTATGCTTATATACTTTCTTTATTAAATATTGTATTATTTTCTTTGTAAAAGAATTTGCATGCGTTTTGAGATACATATTTAAATAGCATAAGCTTTTTCTTCAAAACGTTTTTGTACTCCTTCTTATCAAAAGCAGTCATAGCTTTTAAAAGTATCATAACAAAATAAAACAGGAAAGGAAATGTTAGCATAAAGTATTCATTTATGAAAGCTATCTGAGTGCTTATATTTTCTCCCAGACACTTGAGTTATTTTTCTTCCTTATAACAAATCTCTTATAGCATTTTGTAAATGAATATGCATGTTTTTGGGTTCCTAATTTCAAAAGAAACCTCTGTTTAGTACCATTTAATTTCTTCCCATAATCTTTATTATTCTGATGTATATGAATTTTTGTTCTTTTACAAAAATGTTTAAAATTCTTTCCTATTACTAAACTAACATTAATTTAATCATTAGTCACGGATTGAAATGTTAAAATTTCATCTTTTTAAAATTCTGAACATTTTATCAATTTTGCTCTGATTTTTTTTAATTGAATGTTTTATAGAATTGAATGTTTTAATTGAATGTAAACTAAGAGCTCACAGAATTTAAATTGTGGTATCAATTTTTTCTTCTTTCAGACATTTATAAGCAATCATTTATTAATATTTATAAAAAGTTCCTGAGAAAAAAGTCTAAAAATTTTATTTAAATATTTTATTTAAAATATTAAAATAAACTTCTCTGCATTATAGAATCCCTTTTCATTTTATTGTCATATAATAAAATAATTAATATTTTTGTTTTTTATTTCATAGTTAATTTTAAGGGTGCGCGTTGTATTTCAAAGGAAAATGGGATATTATTTTTCTTTTCCTTATTATTTTTCAGAAAAATATGAGTGCAAAAACTTGAGAAACTCTGAATCGGTTTGATATAAAAATTAATTAAATTTAATTTGTAACATTTCAAATACCTTGTTAATAATTATAACGCAAAAGACAAATTTAATAAAGAAAAAAACTAATCATTTACCATTATAATGCAAAAATAAAATTTTCCATTGCTAGGGAATTTTTATCTAATCACCACATTTATCTGAAGCTGAATCATCATATAGAATATTTAAACTTTATTAAATAACGTGATCGAATGAAAATATTTAAATATGAGTATTGACACATATGAAGTTCATCCCAAATAATTTTTAAGCAAAAATATGATACATTTAACTCAGAAGGTAACTAATAATCTATTACTGTAATGAGCAAAAGATAGAATAGCCAACTTACCGAGGTCGATGGCTTAAACAGACTAATAATTTTACTGAAAGTGAATCGCATCCTGATTTCAAGTCTAGCATCCAATGTATTCGAAACGATGGAAGTCTACAACGAATGGTTCATCTTTTCAAATCCTGGAACTCTTTAGCTGCGTATGATCCGGGTTGTGCTTCGTTATTTATTGAGCTAATAACAATCCAACTTCCGTCTCCGTTTTTATTGTTCTCTATATTCACGTTGTTATTGGACCTTTCTTATTCTTTCTCACTTCTGATTATAACGGTGAAAGCTAGCCTTGCACACAGAATATAAGTCGTGACAGTTCTGAATATTTTTTCTTTCGCTTCTTTCCTATCTACTTTCTTTAAAATTTTCTACTTATTGTTTGCGAAGATGCAGTCTTTATTATAATGATTGCTGACTGATCGATTACACTTTAAAAATAAATCTAGAAATAAGTTACGATAGAGTTTTATATCTTGGAAATATGATATTTTTTATTATTCTCCAAAAGCGTATTTTGATGATTGTTTACAAACATTTCGTAGTTGCGGGTTTCATTTGGCGAGGTCACCTCGTTCTAATCGTTAGGAATGAGTTTCTTTCGTTTTTCATGTCATATGTGCCCTCAGCTGAATATACAGCTGCCGAGTTGTGACGTTCGCGAAAACCATTCTCCTTCTGAATGAGCTGCACTCGTCCAAGAGCCTACACACACTCTTTCGAAGCAAGCGAGTGAATGTTTAAGCCGGCTTATGATTAGGATGAAAGTGACGTTCAATCGCTATGCTTGACAAGTGTCGGGTTAGAATGCACTTCGCTTCTTTATGCTTTTTTTTTCTCCCTTCACCGCTCTTTTCTTGCACGTGTTACGGCAAACGTAAGATACACGATTGAAGAAAAGGAAATCTGACAACACTTAAAAGGTTCAAAGGGCTTAAAAATAAATCGAGTTTTTCATTCGCTAACTTTTGTTTCATCACTGATAACACTGTTTTTTCAGTCTCAGCAAAAAGTCATTTTAATAAATATCACGAATAAAATCTTAAATTTAATTTGAAAGAATTTTTAAATTATCAGCACATCGGGAGCTGAAAGTTTTGCATTTATTCTTTTGTTTAAAAAAAGGCAAAAATAAAAAAAATCTGTAAAACTTTTTTCCGTATGTAATAAATGAAAGGTATGGATGTTCTAATGGGGAGATATTCAGCCTAATTTCTGAAATTATTCAGCCTAGGTCTTCATTAGTCTCATAAGAAATCTTCAGTTGAATTGATGTATTACATGCAAGTAATTTGATTGAAGCGTTTTCTTTAGAAAATAGGTTATAGCTTTTTAATAATTTAAAATCACGGAAGTCTAATCGTTTCAGATCAACAATGAAACAAATTCAAATTTAGATTTATGAATTTCAATGATCCCTAATTTTGGTAGGCTGCAAATGCAACAATTATTTTTCATACGCAACTAAATGATAAATAAACATATATACAATCGAACAACTTGATTCTCAATTATACGAAATTATTTTTCAGCAATTTATGATACAAATACATATTATCTAATTATTCGAGCTTCAGTTAGATAGAAATAATCACCGGAAAGGCTAAATATAAATAAGAATACTTTGCAAGTTAGAAATTTTTATATATATATTATCTTTCTTTCGTTTGAAAAGCAAATAGAATACGCCAGCCAATCATCTATGCTTTGTAGTGTAATAGCAAAGTGGATTCGACTTGATAGATAAAGTTTCAGGGAAGAAATCCCTTAAATTGTAAAATGAAATCAATTTCTTTGCCAGAATGATGTAAATTTGTCAATTCTTTTCAGCTGAAAAATGTTAAAAGCAGAAGTGAAAATTTTCCTGTTGAAAGTTCAAGATGTTTATCGACAATCTCTTTTGTTTTCAAAAGCGAACTACCAGCAATATACAGTAGAGGCAGTGGATCCCCAGAAATAAGTAGTTTCTGCAGGAAAACAAGCCTGCAAACAACTATTTAAATGCCCTTTTTCAGAAAAAATGTCGATTTAGTCGATGTAAATTTGCAAATCCTTTTCTGAGATTGACAGCTGCTGAAAATTGTTTAACAACAACTACGGGAAAATAAATCCAGTCTTGAGAGAGTTTTCGAAACATGCAGTACGATATACACCACAACCAACAACAGCGTTGAGCTATCAAAACTGGGTGCGCAATTGCTCAACAACTATTCCACTCTCGGAAAAATATCGGATGTTTTGCAGAGAAGCAGTCTTCCAAGCGCGAGAGAGATGAGATGAGATGGGATGCTAGGTTTCACCCTGGAGCAATTTTGACACGATTTGAATTTGTGCAGAATCATCTCTGCTCGGGGGTGGCCACGGTGCGTGACGTCACACTTTCACGCGTCACGTAACAACCAGCGAGAGAGACGGACGGCGAGCGTGAAGACAGGATGCCGTCCCGATGGGTCCATCCGGTCCGACACCCATGAGAACGAGGACGAGCGCCCAGACTCGACCTCGACGCTTAATTAGTAGCGCAGCCCCCCAGCGCCAGGCCAGAGCGCAAATAAACACTTTTGTTAGTCATCATTATCATTGGTCACTTCCTCTGAATCGTCTCGGCCGACACAACGGAACTCAACAACTTCTGTTCCGAGTGATAATTTGCTCCTGTTTATCTCTTGATTGGAGGGAGCAGGGTTGAATACACTTTTCAGGGGCAAACATGGGATGATATGATTGCGCAGAATAATGCAAAGGAAGCAGAGATGTAACAAGAAAGTGTTCGAAATTGCATAAGTCTGAATGAAGTAGTGTTGTTACCAGTTTCAAGAGATCAATATAGTTAGATGGCATGGAATAAAAATAAAGCCATAAGCAATTTTAAATTTCACACTTATAGGACTTAGAGAAAAATATTGGCAAAACATATTTTTCACTGTCCAAGTATGAGACGGCTTGATAATGATAATTTGTTTTTGTTTATCTTTTGAATGGAAGCAGCAGGAGATAACGAACTTTAACAGGGGTAAATGTGGAATAATGAGATTTCTCAGAAAAATAGGGGGAAAAAAAAAGAAAAAAGAAAAAAAGAAAAGAAAAAAAAAGAAAATGTATTTAAAAGCTGAATGAAGTACTGCTGATATCAGTTTTAAAACACTACTGTAGATGGTCAGTATAAAGTGCATAAGATGTCAAACGTTGGTCTAAATTTCATGTGGAATAGTTGGGAGAAATTAAAAAAGAAACATATTTTTCATCGCCAAATTTAACCTGCCTTCGATATCTAATTCATGTTAAATTCAAAAACTTGACTTATCTTCAAAAACTTTTTTAATGAATTGATAACTGAGTGTTACATAATGCCATTGGATCGCTATGCCCGTAGACAACTTAAATATTGAAAATTTGGATTAAAAAGAAAGAAAAAGAATAGATAGGAAGAAGAAACTAGCTTTGGTTGAGAGTCGAACTCAAGTCAACTGTTTGGGTGGCATTTATTTGAAAGATTTTCTTTGAAAAATATGAAATATTCATTCTTTTCTGATGAACTGATTGTGAAACCGGTCAGTAAAGCTATTTCTCAAAGCATGATTTTTAACAATTTTGTACTTGATTTTATCCAAGCATATATTTTCTTATTTATTTCTATAGTGCTTTTATGAAAATGTGAACATAAAAATAAAAGAAATATTCAAAAGTATAAATTGTCATGAAATTAGGCTAGAATGTTTAGGCTACTAATGTTTTGAATTTCCTCATGTAATCTAAAAATATTTGTGTATTTGTTTATGTAACATCTAATAAATGCCCCATTTTCTTCCCAGTTATTTCTAATTCCTTCTTTTCTAAAGTCCCAATCTTTAAATAGGCCTTTTCTGCTTACAGAAAAAAAGTTCACCTCAGTCGGTTACACAAAGAATTTTCGGGTTGGACTACGAACCAAGATCAATAGACTAAGGCAACGCCTATACCTCAGCCTCTTCTTCTAGTTTCCGCATTTCACCACAGAAATGATGTTTAACCCTCATTGCCAGATTGACAAATGCCTACATTTACATCAGATATTCGGTGGATTCGAGATTTGAATCTGGAATTCCTTAGTACAGAGCACCGAAGCCCCTATATTTGATTTGGTGTAAATTATAAGAGGCGCAATAAAAAACTAAATGTATATACTAAATTTGCAATATCTAAAATTTTATTTAAAATCCTTTATCTGTGTTTATTTTTTCGAGCAGCATTGTCTTAATTACGGTGATATTCAATATGCAATAGACAATAGTAGCATCTAAAAATGAGACAATGGTCTTTTTATATATATGTCATTTCACTAAAATTGAACGTGTAAGAAAATTTTGGGCACCTTACAAATTATGCAGAAAATGAATTATGCGTAATAGATATTGTTACATAATGTATTATAAAAAGCTATTGATGATATTATATATTGCTCCTTTTATCACAGGTTACCATTTATTATATTCCAGCTGATGTATTCAACGTTTCTCCCGATAAATATATTTTTTTAATGAAACAGTTCTTTTGTCAATAAAAATGGCTTTTGGCTTTAAAATAAATTACTATAAACTTGAGTATTCTTTCTTCACCAATAGGCATCACATGTAAGTGGATGAGAAGTCACAGGCTCAATAACTAGGGTTCTCGCTTCCTTGGTGGATACAACAATGTTCTAAGTCGAGTAACCTACATTCAAATAAAGGGACGTACTTCCGAGGGAAAAGTCCATGCCATGACCGGTGATGGTATTTAGGATTTAGGCCCATTTTGCTATGCTGCGTAACCAACCACTTTGGGATTGTGGTTATACTTTAATATTTGTAAGCAAAATGTAAAGTATTTATAATATAATGAGTTATGACACGCTAAATCAGCTGTTAAAGGCTACATGGTATAAGTGTCGTATGCCAGAAAAGAAAAGAATCATTTAATACAATCACCCGACAAAGCACATGTAAAATAATATTATGCTGTAGTAAAATATACAAAATTCTCTTATCGGCTGCAACTCTTATTTTAATTAAAACTATAATATTGACTACCCAAACGATATTTAAAACTTTTAGCTAATGGAAAATTATAAACGATGTTAAAAATAGTCAGAAGAAATTTTTACCATATGTTTTTAATAATTTTTAAATAATTTAACTAAACACTTCGAGAGACAAATCGGTAAGAAGTAAACAAAATGATTTCAAATATCTGATATTTTTCTTCAGGCTTTCACTAATGATGAAATAGTCTATAAAATAGTTTTTAAATGAAAACATAGATTTATATTAATAAAAATTAAATATAAAATTAATTATAACAAAACCTTCATTTTTGAATAAAATTTGAAGGAAATCCATCAAACAGGATTTCTATAGTACAACAACTATTTATGAATTTTCACTTACGTTTATATTGATTAAATGTTAAATAGAGTTAAAAAATTTCTAAGACTTTAAAATATTTTCATATATAAATGAATATAAAAATAAAACATTTTTTAATTATTATATACAGATGTTATTTAATACTCGAGTTTTTCCAATTTTTCCATTACGTTTTTCTGTTGGTATTATCAATATTTTTAGTGCCTCTAAATTTCACCTTCTTTCGTGCATGAATTAATAATTTCGCTTAAATGATCAGGATATGTAACCGTGATAAAATATTGTTAATGCATCAGGAGATTAATGGAGAGTAGAACAAGATGGAAATGCTCTTCGGATCTCACACGCACCAGTGGCTACCTGAACTTACACACACAAATACACGCACAAAACCAAGTTTTACATATAATGACGATTGAGATAGATTCAGTGTATTTCCTACATTCTAATAGGCTGTTAGTTGAAATTAACGAAATGTTTACAAAGATTAATGGACTTTTTTCCTCTACTTCAAAAAGACTGTTTGCTTATTTGTTTTTTAAATTTTTTTGTAACAAGTACATAACAAGTACTCATCCTGTTGTGATTAATTTATTTTTAAATGCAAACTTATTATTATACTCTTATTCGTATCAAGATTGAGCAATGAATTTAATCAAATAATCTGTAACTTAAACTATTTCCCTCTTTACTTTTTCTGTATGAAACTGTGGGACATATTTAATTGTTATTTAAATGCATTGCTTGCATGAAAAAGTTAAATATTTTTTTAGCGGAAAAAATTGTTATTTATTTTTGACACTCAGAGAACTTATCCGACAAACTGTATTAAAAAATGATGACGCGATTTCTACGTTACTATAGCGAAAAGTATCAATTCTAATAAAAGGGGATCATTGCATTTAAATGCCCATATATGATCAGAAAATGAATAGATATCGTTAGAATGCGAGTAAATTCAAACATTTAAATCTCAAAACAAACAAAAATAATTTGGGCAGTGCGTTGTATACATTTCAACAGTGAGTCATCCACAAAATTGAATTGAATAAGTGAGTAAAACGGATTAATTTATAATTAAAATCATTAAAAGCAGATTTCTAGTCAGGCAAGAAGTAGAAGTCAAGTAATGGCAGAAAGAAGAATCCAACAGTAGAACAATCATTCATTTTCAACGTGAATCTCACCATGTTATTTCATAGCGAATTTTAACTAAAAACCACGTGTAAAAAATATTCCTTTTAAAATAACAACAATGCTAACAAAGATTTCGCGGTTAATTTATTTAACAGCTGCAAATAAAAGAATTACTCACATAAAAAAACAAACAAAAAAGAAAAAACAAGAACGACAAAAAAAGCAGCTGACTTATTTTTTTATGTAGTTTTTATTTTCCTTGCGTGTTTAATACTAAACCAAGATACCTCCCTCCCCTGCTCCCCCTCCCTCCAAAAAAAACAGACACGTCATTCTTTTCTTCTTATGCTTTTATACTACAGGATGACAAAAAATTGTTACAACTTCGTATTTTGTGTTTATCAAACTTCTATATATAAATGCATAAATCAAAATCTTTTTTTGTATGTTTATTTTTGTAAATTTGTATAATTTCTGTGATATTTACTACTTTTTCACAAAGCAATTCAAAAAGTAAATGACACTGCTCGGGTACTGGTCTGCCTAACATAATTAAATGGAGTAGTATTTAACAAAGCGTAATTTTTCGCTGCCAGATTGAATCGCATTTCAAGCTTTTGACAATGGGAAAGGTGGATTAAAGGCTGAGCTCACCAGGCGTTGTGTTGGGGGTGACTTAGGGATGGATTAAAGGCTTAGTATACCGGGGTGTTCCCAGGGGTCCTAAGCTGCAGGAGATCATGGAATAAAAAAAGTCGTAGATAATTTATGCATTTTTCTGGGTGAATTGCTGGATAGATACTATTATGGAAGTATCCCTATTCAGGACGCTTTAGAGGGGGGGGGGGGAGAAAGAAAGAAACGGCTATTAACTTTCTATGACACGCACGTTATACTCTGTTACTTGAGATTGCGCACCTTGTATTTACACCCCATAGAGTAGCTCTTTATTTCGAGTACACTTTTAGAGCATTATTACAGACATTATATTTGAAGACGATTGATTACATAGAAGACATTCTGTTAATGGATCACTGTTTGTTTCAAACCCATTTTAGTAATTGATTTTGATTTGAGTATTCGTGAACAATATGGATAGAAAAGAACCAACTATGAGGAAGCAAATCTTTTAATGTTATTATATATTTGTATCTAAAGTGTACGTAAAATAATAAATTTTTAACTTTTTGCTCACTCTGGCAATGCAGTCCGTCTAAATGGGAAAGTCGTCTAGTTGTCTTTAGAATTTGTTATTATTCCAAGTGCTTACATAAACTCTAGAGAATATCTACTTTATTTCACCTACATACACTTTCTGTCACATTTGCTGTTTGGAAAAAATAAACAGTCAACGATTCACTCGTGTTGCAAGGTTGTAGCACCAAGTGCTCTGTTATCAGGAGCAGAAGCGTTTTCCATTAGTCTAATCAGTTTCTGCATGCTTCGAAGAGCCGAGAGGGCGGGATTGGATTCGCCTTTTCTTTCATCAATTTTAGTGGCACTGATTCCCGTGATGTCCCTTGGGTCTTTCGAATATCTGCTTCAATCAGGAAACATTTCATTCAATTCCCTAGGGATAATATGATGTCCTCACTTTTTCGGCTGGTTCTTAATCAATTCAAAGTAATATATTAAAAGTAACGCTTAGTTTTATAGAATAAAATGGCTTGTTGAATGTTTTCAATTTCAATTGTAAGTTTGAATGGCTTCGCGGGGCCTAAAAGATTGAATAAGGAAGTTGGATTTCAATAAGGAAGTTGGATTTTATGTTCTGTATCAAAGAAAAATAGTAGCTAGTTTTTATCATCAAGAACGCCTTGAAATTCGTAAAGTAATAATTTTAGCATTTTATCAATTAATTTTTCAATCGATATCGAATATAAAAGAAAGAAAAGAAAATTTAAAAATATACAGAGAAACTAATCAGCTGAGCAGTTCTGGAAAAATATGTAGAGGAAATAATCTGAAAAAAGAAAGCTTTTATGTAAATGATATAAATAATATCGTTAGCTAATTACAGTATATTATTGCTATTTTTCTCACATGTGCACATGAACGTAGACATGATTTAGAATGGGTTTTTGGAATTATGAGTGAAAGTTTAAGGCATTGAAATTATTGAAGCTATTAACTTTCAATTGAATTTTTCAATAATCTCAAAATCTCCTTTATGAAGAAGTAAAAAGAATGAAGTGATAGCTAATCAAAAATATTATTCCCATTTGGGATCTATAACACTATGTTGGATCAACTTTGAGAAACTGAAGAAATGCAATCATATGTTACTTCATCAAACATCTGGCCTGACTACTCATAACTAGATTCTGTTTTTTTTGTAAAAGATGCTTGTCTATTTCATGCTTATAATGTTTCTAACAAATATTATGTCTTTACATTTAAAAATGAAGATACAAATAAAATTAATACGGGGAAAACGAATATAATGTTTAAGTGGGAATTTTAAGAAGAGAATTTGAATAAGAAAACAATTTGCTTTTTAATTTATTAATCACGAGGAAAATAATTCACATAAAATATATGACTGTCAGGATTTCAGCATTAAACTTTTTTCGAACTAAGACCATACGGTAGTAAAATATGCAATCATATGTTTTCGGTTGCATTTTAATACCACTTGAAGATATAAATTTAAAATAAAGCTCAAAAAAAAAAAAGTTGAAACAGACATTGTTTAAAAATAGTTTTAGAAAAGGAATTCTTATTTTGTAACTAATTAACAATGTTGTTAATTGCTGACTATAAATAGTGATCAGTTTAATTATTTTTAGAAATTTAAGAAGCGATGATACCGATCTTTTTAACAGAACAGGGTCAATTCTACTCTAAACGTGCACCCTTCCAGGGGGGGGGAACTTCAGATATGGGGATAAAAAGTTTCCGGTGGGTTGGTTCTCTCCATCCTCATAGATACAACAGTGTGAGGTTGGCTATCCCTGATGATGAAGGGACATGCTTCCTATGGGAGGGGGATATGTGATGTACCGTGATCGGTGATGACCCTTATGACTCAAACATAGATCCAGATTCAATTCTTCTATACGTCTTCAGGCAGGACGGGAGTAGCTAGTTTGTGGTTTTTCTAAATAAATTTTCTTGGAGGAAAATTAAGCCTTATTTGTGTAATATATAGAAGAAAGCAATGTTTAGTTTAGTTAGATTAATAACCAGTTTTCAAATAATGCGAAATCTACTTAGACATGGGCATCGTACTTTTGAATTGCGTTCAATTGACAAAGACTATACTTGAACTGGCGTCCCATTTCTAAACTTCACCACGAGATGATTTTCTTTTGATGAATTTAACAACTGCTTGAACACAATCACAAAGCATCATTGATGAAGACGAGGTATCTCAAGTTTAAATCCTTCTATGTGGAAGTCGAATCTGAACCAAGACAACCAGTGACGGATATAGGCAATTTGCGGCTCTAGGAGTTGCAAATTAAGAGGTATTTTCTTTTAATTAACTTGCCAATTTAGTTTCACATTTCAAACAAATATTGATTTATTTTAAGTTAACTTTTTATTTTAATAATGTTCGCTTTTATTTATTTATTTATAATAGCAATGTAGCATCCAGGCTTGTACAAATATTCTTTGAAAAAACTTTCAGTGTTTATAAATACTTTAAGAACCGAATGAACGTAATGAAAATGGGGCAGAATTAATTTTGATCCATTATATTTGACAACGTGTTCAAGTTATTTTAATATTTTGTAATTGATAGAATTTGTACATTTTAAACGATTTATTTATTTGGCAACTTGACTAATAACCCTTCTTTAATTAAACTGTTTGCTGTCCCTCAACGTCCCTAGGTAGCTACCTAATTTCTCTGCCACTGAGTTCAACGCGACTCAAAAGGCGACTGGGGAAATCTAACAAACAGACGTATAGCAAATTTTTGACAAGGTCTAAAATTAAATTCTGTTGACTGTTTGAGTAACAAGAAATACAATATATAAAGATCTACGAATTTTCTAAATGAGAATAGTTAGCGCTTCAAAACACAGAGCCTTAATCCTCGAGATTATTGGAAATCAACCTAAAATTAGCTGGAATGGACTTTCCGAAACTTTCACGCATAAACTCCAATAAAGATCTTATCCCCCTTTCCCCGCGAAAAATTGTGGACCTTGTGTAAGAACGCAAATTCCTTATTTGGCATTGCTGCACATTAGTTACAAAATTTAGATATTTGGCATGAAATTTATGGAATCTGCCACAAAAATATGTATTTTAGATGCTTTTTTGCAGACCGATTGACACCAAAAGTCGACATTGAACAACAGTTGCAATCATAAGATATACCTAATTTCGTTGATTAAAAGAAGTACATTCGGTCAACCATTTCACAGTTTGAGTTCAAATTTGATTAGTATTTATATTTTAGAATACAAATCTGTGCATCAAATTTTATTTACCTAGTTCAATGCGTTTTACAGTTATTGAATTTACTTCCACTCGAACAGTTAGCAAACAGACTTCCTGTGAATGGATTTTGTTCAGAATTTGATAGAAATCTTCAAATTTGTTTGTAATTTCACACAACAAATTTCAGCATAAATCTGTTTTGACTTTTGAGGTTCAGAGATAGACATACAAACTGACATAATGCCAAAAATATATTTTTTCGGATTCGGAGAGGACAGAAACGTGAAAATCTGTCAAAATCTAAAGTTCGAATTTTTCGATGATTACTATACTTCGTATAAGAGAAAATAAAAACAGGAAATGATTATTTTTTTAATCCTTTTTATACTTCATGTAAGGAACATGTCTATTTTTACTTTTTTTTTGTATTTGAAATAATATTTAAAAGAATAAACTTCTAAGACCATAACAATAAAAGAATGTGATAACTCTTGATAAATTTTGTATCTCAAGAGGATTATTTCAGATAAGCAATGGATTTTCGAAGATAAATTGCAACTAAATAAATGATAAATTAAATTTTATTCGAAAGATCATTTCTCATTTTTTATTGCTTTTTAATGTTACCCGTGGGAATTTTTTTTATGTATTTCGCCTCATTTAACATCTCTTGAGATGTTTATGTATTTCGTTTAATTTGATTTCTGGCGGATATTACTTTTAAATTCTCTTTTCGCGGGAAAAAAAATCTTCAGAATCCAAAAATAAACTGTCTTAAGTGAAAACTCTCTGGTTGCTAATGATTTTTTGTTCGTTCCCCGGAGGCTTAGTAGCAAAAAAGTTTCTGAATTTTTTCATTCTATCGCTAAATTCAATAAAGGTTTTTGCCGTATTAATTTTCTTCTGAAAGTTTTGTTTATATTTGTTTTATAATCCATCAAAATTATTTTATTATTATTACAGTTGTTTGCCATCCCAAATGCGCATCTTGTCAGAATGCGCAATATATTTCTGTGGTAGCAAGTTCCACGCATATGCGAATTTTAGGTATATCTAAATAATCGAAATAATATAAATTTTTTATTGACATTTTGAATTTGGTGGAAAAGTTATTTTTAGTAAAATTTTGGACCTTTTCTTTTTGATCAAACAATTTAAGATCTAATGGACATTTGAACTTATGGTGCGAAGACAAATTAAACGACGATATTAGCAATAAATTACATCTATTTAGCTCCTTTTCCATTTATTGCACCCGTATACATAGGAATAGATTGATCGGAAACAGTCAACCTTTTGACGGATATGGTCTAAAATTTGATATTGATCTTTCGTTTATTTAAATTTTATTTGATACAGTTTGGATCTTTTCTTTTTGATTAAGTAGATTCAAAATTTGATGCACATTTGTAATTTTGGCGTCAAGATGAATTAAAAGAGACGGCACTAGAAAAAAATTACATTATATTTACTTAACTAGCGTTTTTTGAGTTATCTCGCTCATATACATAGGAATAAATAGACCGAGAAACAGCCAACCTTTAGACGGACGTGGTTCAAATTTTGATATCGAGTCCAGGCAATAAGCCCATAATGTAAATTGTTATTTTTTCTTGCTAATTGCATTTTAAGATATTGCGGTTACATGCATACAGAAGAACAGACATACTTCGTGTTCACAAATTACGTCCATAATTTATTCAGATTTCTACTTTTGATACCAAAAGTATAAGACCCCATAACGAATTTCATTCTCTTAGCTCTATGTGTTTTAAGTTATCGCTTTAGAAGACATAATTCCCCACTCTCCAAAAAAAAAAAAAAAAAAAAAAAAAATTCAAACGAAAGGAGGCGCAAAATATCGAGATTAATAAAAATCGCAAGGTAAAATTTTTTTGACAATAACAATACTTTTTTAATTCTTAATAGAAGAGACAAAAAAATCGATGCCTTCATACACAACAGAGAAATTTTGAAGTCTTTAAAATTCACTTTGAAGTTATTTTTTAGCAAAACGAGATTTGAACTATATATAGAATTTTTCAAATTATTTTTTTATGATACTTATTTAAGAATCTATTGTAAACATGTTTATTATTTTCATAAAATCACTTTCCATTAACAAAACCTTTCCAAGCTGTTTATTTTTATTTTTACTGAATTATTAATAAAATAAATCTTGTCCGAAATTCTAATTAATCCTTTTATCTCTTAAATACACATTACTGACGTTAAACATTCTTGACGTTGTGAAAGCACTTCGCCGACAAAAGGATTACGTGATAATTGTTGTTTCAGGCAAATTTCACATGGATGACTTTGAAAGGGTGAAGAGCACTCAATTTTCTTACAGAGGAATAAGTTTTCCTTTCCAAAACAAAGGAGTATTTTCATTGGAAAATACAAGGAAATTAATTGATACATTTTCAAACTTTTGCTCATTAAATGGATGAAGTAGACTTAAATAATTCAAGTGTGTAATAAGAGAAACATCATGGGGAAGAGATTTATTATGTTGCAGCTCTGTTTTAAATTAAGGAGTAAGCTAATTAAAGTTGAAATATGCTGGAAAATTTTCACCGACTTGAATATGCAAGGCATTCACTTTAACTGCGCACAATAGTTGATTTTTTTAATTTTTTACAGATCAATATGTCTTTCTAATTGGGAAAATGTTCTTGAAATAAATTATAATTTATGTTAGAATCAATAAATATACTACATAAAGTTCGTTAATTCTTGATTTTTGTGCAGTCTCCCTGTCCAATTAGTCATATTTATTAAAATATTCCTAGCATATTACTATTTTAAATTTATAAAAATGAGAAGAAATTCCTTGACAATTCTATAATTCACCATTATTCCTTCTAATTTTGAATTCGCAAATTCAAAATTAGAAGGAATTCCACAATTCTGCGACTAAATCTGATAGAATGATGAAGTTTCGAATTTCCTTATTTTAGGCCAATCAAAGGTCATTTCGGCTAAGCGCCATCACTTGATTGGCGGACTTTCATTGAGCCAGCCTCTGAGATGATCTAAAATCATGATATTCGTAAGCAATCAGTTTTAATCGCAGAATTGTCTTGTGTCAGACTTTAGAGTGTCAAAAATGTATCACTAAATACGACTAACAGTAAATGGAAAATGTAGACGTTTAAATTTTTTTCAAGAGCACATTTATTGACTCAAACAATATAAAAGATAATTCTTTATATCATTTATGTTAGTTTTCCAATTGGAAATATGAGATGTTTAAAAACAATTTTTTTTTTCTCATACACGTGCAGATAATAAATCTAGAATAAATAATTTATTTACAACTTATATATTGATTAATATGCAATTATCTTTGGGGAAACCTATATCTAGAGATCAATTTAAAATATTTCGACTGAAATACGGAAAGTTTCACTGGATCGAATAAAAATTTCAATCTAACGAGTTTTGCTGCTTCAAGTAGAAAATCCCGATGCTGCGACTTTTCCAGTTTTGAAGAGCTGGAGTAAACCTAGCTCTCAGCATCTACATGCTCTATGAATGACGTTTCATATCTACACGTTACACTTAAAGGCATCTAGTAGCTCCATACATCAGAATCAATAACACTTCTTCAAAGCAGACTACTTCAAAGCTGTTGTCACAATAGAACAGGGGCAGTTCATAACTCCACAGAAGCTTTATCTTTAGTTGCTTGCCGCTGCCTTTCTCTTACAGTCCACAGATGATGATCATTAATGACCTGTTTATGTACCATTAATCATCAACCGATAACTTCTCAGGAAATATAAGAAGTGTGTCTTAAAAGGATTGACACGTCTGCAAGTTGATTTTGTATACCAAATATCACGTATTGATCGAATGTCCTGTTCGACTACTAATCGATGTTCAGGTCATTATGGTATACTTATATCTAATGGTTAGATATTAGCTATTGGGACAAATTAAGATTTCCTTTTCGCAATAAAAGTATTATGATAATGGTTAAGTCCTTTATTATTAAATTTAACTCTTGCCAATCCTACTCTTTTTTTTAAATTTTTTTTTTGTAAATTATTCCAACAAGGGCCACCTGAAATAGGGGTTACGGAACTTTGGCTGGTTCTCACCACTCTGGTGAGTACAGAAATGGAGTGAGGTGACTACACGGAGCTGAAATAATGTTATATATCAGCGTTATATATTATGTGATATATTATGTTATACATATAGTGTTATAATAGTTTATATATCAGCTCTATGGGTGACTAGCCCTACCGATGACGGGACGTACTTCCCAAGAGAGGATTGTACCATGGCCGGTGATGGAACTTAGGACTCAAACTTAGTTTGCGCCAATGCTGTTACGGTGTTCGGTCATTCAGATTTTTTCCATATGCTTAAGGTCAGATAGGAGAAATTAGTTATTATTTGTTTTGCACATTAAAGGAGGTATTTCAAAAGTGTATGAGGAAAACAAATCGAGGAGGATTGGATCCGAAATCGATGAAACTGCCTATACTATACAGAAAAGTTTGAGGAAACTTAGTTGGGGATGCTAGTATATCTCTTTATTGTTATTATTCGTACTTACAGTCTATTAAAGGTTGGACAATGAAACACGTGTACGTGTATGTGTACGTGTACATGGTACGTATATACGTACGTTCTTTCAAAAATTTCCAAACTTAAACACTGATTTTATAAACTCCAAAATACTAGGATAACAACATGTCCTATTCTCTCTGACTAAATGCCAGAGTATTTGGAATCAAATATTAAATTTTGCTCAAATTCACAGCCATGTGGCGCACACGCCAGGAATAAAATTGTGATTAAATTAATAGATGAACAAATTAATAGATGAATTAAGCTTTAAAAAATGTCAAAGCAGTGTATTTTCCTCGAGCATACAAAAAAGCATAATTAAAAAAGCCCGCTTGAATAAATATGTTAAAATATAAAAACCAATTTTTTTAGCAAAACTCTAGAGGTTAGAAACAAAACGGTAAGTAAGTTACACTACAATGAAAGTTATAAACTCATAAATTAAAGTTTAAATAAATTATGAAATGTAATTATAATTCATATTCACTTATGGTATTTATTCATATAAAAGGTTACATAAGAAAACAAAATATATTCTACATTTTAGAAAGGTGGATAGGTTTTAATGTTTCAAACGCCAAAAATGAAAGTGCTATTAAAAGTACGTTCTTACTATTTTTTTAAAAATTATTACCTATTGATAAAGACTCAATTTCTGAAAATTTTCAGTAATCAATTTTGTTAAATACAGCGATAATAATTGATTTTTGATTAAAATTAATTAATTAATTAATTAATTTTAATTCCTAATTGATGCATTAACCATAATTTTCGTTGCTAGATTCTGTATACTTCACAGAGCAGAAAATCGACTATTATCGAGAAATATTTATCATTCTTCTAAAATAGTTTATTCCTCAGAAAGGATTTACTGTCTATCCACTGGAAAAGCTTTTCGAAGAAAGGAGCACCAGACAATGTATTCTTAATGCTACGGTAAAGACACTGCACCTCCTAATTAACCCTTCAAGCCACCAAGCCGATTATTTTGCTTTTAGCGGTGACTTCGGCAAGCTGCTAATCTAACAGAAATAACATCCCTCCGACATGTGCATCAGACTTTCTGAAAAATGGTTTCTCTAGAAATTTATGGATAAATTCACGGGAAAGTGCAGTTTTAGCTACTGTGTTTGAAGCTTAACTCATAATGGCCGAGCTTAGCGGATTGGACGGTTAATTAAATAAGCTGGCAATGACGTTCCTTCTCATATGTGAAAGGTTGCCTGTCAGAAAATTAAAATAAAAAGTCAACGGGGCGAGAGCATCGTCGTAAAAAGATTAGTACGGTAAATGCATTAAGATATTACCAAAAATAAAGGTAGAAACGTAGAAGTATAATATTGATTAAAAATAAAAAAATTCGAAAATGATGAAAGAATATTTTGCTAGTAGACTAATTTATTCCATCATGCCAGTTTTAAAAAAAGATATTTCAGAAACAATCGTGTTTAATATTATTATTCTATTATAAATTTATATTAAATTTGCTACAAAATTATAAAATACAGTAGTCTCTTAAATATTTCGCCCTCCACCATACATTCTCTCTGGTGTTTTTAAAAATAAAATTGGGGAGAAATTAAGTTTAATTCCTGTATGTTATTTCAGTAACTTTCCAGCGATATATGCAGTAGGAATTTGAATTATATTTTGTAATATTTATTAAATAAACTATAATTTTCTTCATAATTTAGCATATTTTGCAATATTACGTGCAATAGTCATTGATTTAATTTTTGAAATGCGTATTTTTAATTCAACTTTTATTAATCAACCGCTTTCATTAATCAAGTATTTTCTATTCTGAGATCTACCGTATTACTTAGACTCTATTATAATCCAAATTAGGCAGTTCAGCCTGAAAGTGAACAATTAATTTAAAAATATCTAAAAGCAATGCTCTTATGCATATTAGAAGTTTAGTTTTGTGCAGATTTTGCTCGTAGTGGATGAGATTTGAAATATATTTATGAACGGATTACCTAACAATTTGAAATAAATAACGGATTACCTAACGGAACGGATTACCTAACAATTTAATTAAAAATAATATTGAATAAATAATCTGAACTAGGCGTTAAAGCTCGGACATCGCAATGAATTTAATTAAAATAAATTTCCTAATATTTTTACATGTATTAACATAATTTTGCCTAACTATTAAAATTTATAAGAAGAAATTTTATTAAAAAAAACTTCCAAATTATTTTTGAATGATTTAAAATCTGAAATAAGCAAAAATTCTTGCTAAATAAAAATGAAAATTAATTTGCCTGCTATTTAAATAAAAAAAAAAACTTAGTTTTAAAGGTTTTAGTTAGCACTTAGTTGCCATAATTATGCTTTCTAATATTATTGTTAGGTATTTAAGATAATTTAAATATATTTCTTAATTTTTCAATTTATTTCATCTCCTGCAATGTTTTTATAAGTCTTAGAATGGTATCCTCCAATTTCGAAATTGTCCATTTCTGATTTCCCCCTTCATTCCTTTTTCGTTTTTCCTTTTCTAAGCAACATTCAAAAAAACAATTTATCTCTTCTTACAACTGCATTAAGAGTTGGGAAAAATACCACTTCCTAATTTTCACTTTCTAAGTAAATATATACAACAAAACAAATTATCCTTGCTTTCAACTGTGTTAAGGGCTGGGGGAATTCGAATTTTTAAACTAATGTCTTTTATTTTAAATGAATAAAGAATATTTTACTTCAAGAAGAGAAAGAATAGCTAAATTTTGCAAGTTTATGTAACTATTCGTAACCCTATTTTTAAAGCAGCGTTTTTCTTACTTGAGCTTAAATCAGTTTGTGGAGATTCTTTTACTCAAACTTCTGTATTTAAATCTATGAAATCTGTAAAAATGCTACTGGTAATGGTCATTATTTT
Organism: Argiope bruennichi; assembly: GCF_947563725.1. Taxonomy (NCBI): domain Eukaryota; kingdom Metazoa; phylum Arthropoda; class Arachnida; order Araneae; family Araneidae; genus Argiope; species Argiope bruennichi. Next base: position 68,539,688 of record NC_079162.1, on the reverse strand, counting down.
TGCAAGAAAGTTATTCATTAATTCTGGCAGATTTTTCAAAATTCTTAACAAAAAAAGCAATCTTCTTTACTCGTTTGAAATTCTACAAAGAAAAATAATTAAAAATCAAATGATTTTTCCTTACGAACTTCAATACGCAGTTAAAATGGAAACTACTGAAATAGTTCTTAACTTTTAAACTGGTACTTCTTAGATTTCCTTAGTAAAGATTCTGACTTTGAATAAGAATTATTTTCTATTAGAATGCATAAAACTACTTAGGAAGATAAAATAAATATTTAAATCATTCATTTAAGACAAATAAAATCAAAATTATTTGAGCACTATTATTGGTCTCAGGCCGAATTAAGCAGTTTGTTTTGGTTCATTGCTTTTGCGACCCTAAACTATATGCCTATATATTTCACTTAGGATCCGGATTCATTGTGTGTAATTCCATATCCTAAATGGAGTTACATTGTATAATTTTGGAATCTTGAGACTTTTACCAATGTTTATATTCCCTTTTGGAACCCGAATTCATAGTTCAAGAAAATTTGTTCTAAATTATGAGAGAAAATTAAAAGGAATCGTTTAGAAGTACTGTTTCAGAACATAGTTTATTTCCTTAAGGAGTCCTGTTTCCATGTTTCTCTGGATCAAAATTTCAAAGAGGTAAATTATAGCATTTTAATCTGCCATCTGAGTGTTTCGCATATATATGTCAAGGTCTAATCCCAGTAGTGCAAGTACAGATAAGGGAAGTACAGATAACCTAGAGACTTTCTTTTGAACTTAGTGCAATTTCTTATTGCTAAGCCACTGTCTATTTTCTGTACGAATTTTAGCTTTTTCGTATAAAATCCTATGATTCACATGTAAAAGTTAGACAAATTTTTAAAAGAAATAATATCTTAATACTACAATCTGCTCTTTTTTCCCACAGATCAGTTGTATTTATTAATAATGAGAAGCGGCTACGATCATAAATGCCTTAGGAAAGCACTGCAATAGCAAAGAGGTAGTAGTTTGAACTCACTTTCTACTCTATAATATGTCAGCAGGCAAAAAGAATAATTATTCCGAACGCTATTTACTTTTAATATGGCTCTGGATGGTCCACATACTTCAAATAATTGAGCTAAACTGACATTCAATGCATTTACTTTGGATGCGCCGGCATATTTTGGTACACAGACTTCAAATAATTGAGCTAAATTGACATTCAATGCATTCGCTTTGAGTACGCCGACATATTTTGATCCACAGACTTCAAATAATTGAGCTAACCACTAAAAAACTGAGACATTTTCCAGGTTAATTAAATACCTGCCATATGTTGAGCAATATAAATTTAATGGTTTTGAACAGTGGTTAAGTTATGTATATCTTGATCTTAAGAGAGTTCATCTAGTAGATAAAGGATACACTGAGAGAAGAGGCATAGAGAATTAATTTTCCAACATTCTCCAACTTTCTTTCAGACTCCAACATTTTTAAAATAAAAATAATGAGTAGAATCATTTTGTCGTAAAAGAATGCAATGATTGCTGTATTGCTTGCAATCTTAAATTAAATTTCCCTTTTGTTACAATCTCTAATGCTAATAAAAATAAAATCTGCACTTTGGCAATCTACAGAACAAACCGCTGAACCTACAGCTACTAAGTTTGTTGGGAATACGTATTTCTTCATTAGCGCCCACTCTCCCGCCATTAACTTTCGAAAGAATAATTTCTTCATATTTTTTTAAGAGGAAAAAGGCACAAAAATGGATAAAAAGATGATTTTTACACCATTTTAAAGTGCAAAGATTTATTTTTATTATGCTATTAGTTTATTCTTCCAGGGGGATGCATATATGAGACATACACTAGGAGTGTATTTTTTTAATATCTTTTTGCACGAATGTGCTTCGAGAGCATGACTTTGACTAGTGTTTTGATGATCGATCGATGATCGATCTAGTTCTGTTAGAAATGATCGATGTGTCATCATCAGGTGAATAAAGACCCAAATCTACCAAAATGACAAGAATAAGAAGTTTTATCTGTGAGGTTTGACAGAAATTTATATGTTTGGAGAGTTCTAAGCATATTTGCTCAAACTGCAACGATGCAATGAAGTGAGTTTGAAACTGACTCATTATACTTTCACATCTTAACTTTTACCATTCTTACATTAATATGTGAACCTTTATACTTTTATATCTGAAATTATTTACTTTTATAGCTGAAAAACTTTTTATATCTGAAGTTCAGATGTTTTTTAATTCCATATTATTTTTACTGTTTTGTATTATAAACATAAATATTTTAATTGGAATATTTGCAAATTCATTTATTTTTTTTCCGCGTTATTCAGTTAATTTTTTGTTCCTTTTATATTGATTTGTGTTTTATGATTATATTCTTTTACTTCCTTCTTAAATACAAATTGTTTAAAATAACATCATTATTATCTTTATCGAATTAAAACCTAATTTTAATAATTAACGTTTTAAAAATTTATATTTTATAACAGTATATTTAGGAAACAAGCCTTACTTTTCATGTTGGTGCAGAGAGTGCGCCTGGTAGAAGATTATCTTCTTACAATAAAATATCTGCAGAAAAATTACTTACAAAATAATGATAAGTATCAGAAGATAAATCGATGATAAGCATTGATTATTCGAATTTCTAAATAAGGTTTGCATGGAATCAATGGATCAGTTAGCGCGAAATTCTGTATGCTAATCTTAATTTAAAATAAACTGGATCATACTCTTCCTCAACGTTTACAAAGAACAATAACTATTTATGATGAAAATTCGCAGAATATTCAAAATTCTTTGGAGGAAGTAGGTAAAAAAATTACAAACTAATTTTAATAATTACTTTTTAAAAAACTTTATAGTCTATAATAGTATATATATATATTTAATGTGGCTAAAATCCATATCTACGTTACTCACTCGACAAATAATAATGAAAAGTTATTTAGAAGGAGATATTTACGATAGCTGGCAAATGCTGTTATGAAAGAGTATGTTGTAATTAATAACCTTTATGCAATTACAACCAAAGGTCCAATGCTTATAATTAGAACTTAATTTTAATAATTAACTTTAAAAATTTATATTTTATAATGGCGTATCTAAGAAATACACGCGATCTTTGATTTTGGAATAGAGGTCACATCCGCTGTAAGGTTAAATATTGCATGATTAGCATGTTTAGTTAAATATTTTCTAAATTATCGGGATTTGCGGATAAACTCATTCATGGAGAAAGTTTTATGTACTCTTCAAGCCAGACAAAAGAATGGTGGGAGGGGGACAAAGTAAAGAGGAGAGAATAAAGGATGAAGAGAGGAAATTTCGAAGTTCATTTTTCACTAGAATAAACGTTTATTCATTAATGAAAATTAATTTTATATGAACCAGTCTTTTGATACTAAGCTTCATAAAATGTGGTTTTTTTTGTGTGATTTTATATTAAATCTCAGTTTTCGTTTCAGATTATTAACTGATCTAATCTTTCAACAAATTCAGTTAGGATACCACAAATTGAATGAAGTAGGTGATGAGATATCAAATTAAAAGAGTATTTAAATGGGTTTTCTCTCATACAAATTTTTCATTTTATGAATGCATAAAGACATAAACGTTTCCTGATTGCACATGATTGTTTTTTTTAAATATTCTCCAATATTGGTTCGAATTTTTTAATTTTAATTTTAAATTGTCTCTCTTTTTTTATTTTTATGCACTATTTTTTAAATAGTTTAATTATTATATCAAGAAATTTAAATAAATATTTCAGAAACGATATCGGATAACTGATTTTATTTACAGATCTTTCAGTATCACATAATCTACCCTAATTTAGAATTTATATTTGATGTACCCTTGATGATGATCCGTTTTGTATGCTTAATACATCTGAATTTCATTTTTGATCTTCGAATTAATTTTTTAACCATTCATTATAATAAAAATATTGCTACGAATTGTGTATAAAATTAAATTTTGAAAACTAATTAAATTTAGAGAAAAACATTATTGAAGTGAAATTGGTATCATTAAAATTAATCGTTTGAATTATCAGATGGCGTAAAAATAATTTTTGTGAGTATATTAAGGTAAGTAAGATTTAGAGGAAAAATTCTTAAAATTTCATTTTTAACTTATTAACATATTAATTAACTATAGGAATTTGAAAAATTGACAGCGATCTTTTTCTCTTTTTGAAAAGTACATGTGTCGAATTTCGCTAAAATTGGACAAAAAATTTGGATATATAAAAGGAACACCTACGTACTACTATATATATATATATATATAGTCATTCATACATTTCCATTACAAATATGGGCCATTTTTTTTTCTTTTGAAATTTTTGATCTTGAAATTTAGAGAAACTTGGTTCTCGAGATGTGAAAAAAATCTTCAGAAATTTCGACCCTTTACTTCTCCAGACTTTAAAGGAGGATAACTGTTGGAGAGCTCAGTTTTCAGATATGGCTGAGCAACTGAACGCGATAAAGTATACTGAAATATTATATACTATATATTCGACTCATACTGTCGTATAGTTATAGTTAGTGTTATTGCGACTGAGTTTTGTAAATATATAAACAAGCATATTCATACATTTGAACTTGTGACCTTTTACTGAAAATAAAATTATTCTTAATCCATAGTAATTCTGTTATAATTTGAATCGTCTTTCATAAGTGAAGAACTACTCGGTGCAACAGTATTTACAACTGTCAAAAAGAGATGATTTCGTATTATACCGTCACTTTTCACTGGAATCCAATTGTCCAATTTACATCCATTCATGTCTTGGAAAATGTAGCCTCTTTTTTGATTCTTATAAAGGATGACAAAATAGCTTATGTTGCTATATTCTAAATGCAATAAGTTGTGTTATCTGAAAAATATAAAACTCTATATTGCAATGAAATTATGCTAAGATTTTCAATACTTCTATAGAGTCTGATTAATTGTGTTTAGAAATTTTCCTTTTATATCATATATTTATTTAATACTTTAATTCACAGTAATTTTAATTTTTCTACTACATAAAGTAACATAAATCAAAATTATAGTATAGTACTTTAGAGGTATTTAAAAATTCTTATTTTCAAAAGATTAAAATAGTTTCCACTGGAAAATTTAGAAATATTTTTTCAAAATTCAACCAAAGCACGTGCTTTGGGGCATTTATGGAATAACGAGCTTTGGTTAAAAAAGTTGTTTTTATAAAATGTGTTTACAAATCGAGTAAATTTTTGGACTTCCTTTTTCTATTAAAACAACTCGTATGAAATTTCGCTTTTCTCTAGCTTCTCAAAAAGCCTACGCACCAACGGCCTACTCAATCCAAATATAGAATATTCTATGTTGAAAGTTTTCCAGAATTTCTGATGTTGAAAACAGTAACATTAGCACTAGACGTTATTTCAAAGAACTAAATTGATTTACGTGGGCACAAATATAATGTCTCTTTGACATTCTTTAAAAAATGAACAAAATTGCTTAAAATAGAGTTTGTCATTTTGTTAGGAGATTAAAGAACTAAGCCTTAGAAATCTGACACTATTAAAAACACCCACTTTCAGGAAAGGAAAAATAGTTATTAAATTTAGGAATGTTTTCAAGCTATTTTTTTAACGAATACCATGATTCTATTATAGATTGATAAAAATGCAACATCATGAGTGTTGTGCATCTTAGTCGAAAATTCTGTGCCACAATATTCGAATAATTTTAAAACTCTTATATGAATGACAACGTTTATGCTCTTTTATCATCTACGTTCTTGATATACTGATACCTATACTAATATTCTTCTTCAAGAATGTTACACCGCAGCTTAAATGGAAAATAACAAATGACAGTTCCTATAATTGATAGAGTTTGCAAAGAGCTAATGCAAAGTGCGATGGGATCTTGGAACTTTAATATATCGACATATATTTGTTTTCGATAGAGACTAAATATTTTTCTACTTTTCATTTCTTCAGAGCAACTATATCTAATGCTTGTACTACCTATGACAAGTTTATACCGTTTGTTGTGATTTCTCTTAAGATTGCAGGGTGTTCCACGAAGGCTAAAAAAATTCCTTAATTTTTTACCTATTGGAAATAAGTAGGACTGTAAATTGCAAAAATTTTCAAAATAAGGTTGTTAATAAATTTATATTTATGAAACGACCTGGTATTGATTTGTTAAAGTTTACACTTTTTTACAATTTTTATACGACCTACTTAACAAAATTTATCTGTTAGAATTATTATCCTTTTTTTGAAACTACCGTATTATAAAAAGCTGATTAGCTATGTCTTTAAAATTGATTGAGCAATATTCTAATAAATATTATGGGGATCAATATATTAAATTAGAAATTGAGGTAATATGCAGAAACAAAGGCGATGAGACATAAGCTCATGAGATTCACTGCAAGTTTACGAATTTTGTTTTTGTATTTTCGAATTGAAGACAGACGTATTTTAATAGGAAAGAACATTTGCAGCTAGGTTGAAAAAATCATTACTAATTCACGTAGCTCATGAGCTCAGACCCCCCCCCCTTAATAATATAATAGAGTCAGTTTATTCTTAAATGATAAACAAAAAGTTATAGTAGATGATTCAAATTTCTAATGTACTGTACATCTTGCAAAATTCCTCTGCCAAGAAAGTAAAAAATTTCATTGCTTGAAATAAGTATTAAATTCTTGCTTTATGCCTTATTGGTAATTTCATTTCATTTATATTCAAAAATTGTGATTAAATTTTGTGGGGTTGCATTACTTCTCAAACTTTATTTAATTCCTTATATAATTTTCAGTTTATAAGAATTCGTTTCATTAAGAGTAACATTTTCATTTCATTAACAGTATTAGAGTGAATTTAATTTAAATCGCATTAGCAATGTTTAATTGCTTAATTTACTTAACTAAATTTTCAATAGATTAATTTTAGTTTTTGCAAGTTAAAGACTATATATATCAGTGCCTTAGATGACATTATTATAATTAGGAGTGAAAATCACAGTCCACAGTCTGAAATTTCGCACTACGTGGTAACTTAAGATTGTAAAGAGGAAAATATAAAAAAAGTTTTCGAATGGCAATTATTTTTCTCTTTCCCATTATTATAGTCGAATTCCGAACTGGCTGATGAACGCTTATTTAGGTTGAGCAAAGCCACTGAAAAAAGATTATTAAAATAATAAATTTTTTTTTCTGCGTGAAGCAAACACATTACCAAAGAATTTTTTCTGTTCTTTTTTTGAAACATTCTTTGGTCCGTTTATATATAAGGATACTCTTACAGCCGAAACTATAGTCAACAAATTGTAAACTTTTTAGTAACTAATTTAAAGAATGTCATTATTCATTCGTATATTATCCCCACTTTCACTGTTCCAAATGGTAAAAGAAAGTGGTTTAAATCATCTTTTTTTTTCTTTCTAATTCAGTTAGTTTTTAACATAGAGGTTTTCCTTTTTCTATCGTGACCTGGTAAATTAATACTTCATTTTCTCCTCCATGTGTCAGTTTCCGAACAGGAATGAGTTATTGAATAGACTTAAGAGGCAAGTGTTAGGCGGCCCACAATTCTGGGGGTCTCGATGTTTAGAGGTATTATTTTTCTGGTATTTACAAGCTAACAGTTTTTTTATTTCCGTTTGATTTACAAGGGTCATGTACTTGAATGTATTCAAATTTAAAACCAATAATTTTTTAAATTTCAGAACATTATTTTTAGGATTTATTCTCAAGTGTTTTTATTTGTTCAATTTTTTCATGTTCATGTAAAAATCGCAGTACGCAGTAGCTCTTTTGTTTACAATAATTACTGATTAGCAGGTAAGCAACTGCATTTCTGAAAAATTTTGTATTTGAATATTCAGAATATATTAAAATGTTTTGTAATATTTTTTATTATTTTTCTTGATGCTGTTTTAAAATTTAAATTATTTTTTTATATAATAGATGTTAAATCCTACTACTCAATTAATTATAATATTTGTTAATTAAAAATACTTATATAGTTGTTGAATTAAAGTAATATAAATAAATAGTTTTGGATAGGATGGGCCTTGAAACTCATATTTTTTAAGGAAGTATATTACATTGAATTGTCCCCTGCTTCTGAGTTGTGGCTAAAATTCATATAATGAAAATGGAACCGCGATATTCTTTTTCCACTCGAACATTCAGTAACAAGTTTAAAAAAAAAAGTCAGCCTGCTTGGAAACTGACAAAAATTGCTACATGGAAAAATGATGGGTCAGTAGTTTTTTCAACGCCGGGGGTCTCATTTACTGGTCCGAGGATAAAATGTGTCGTCTTGAGAAAGAATCACATCGATTTACATTCACAGCACTCATCTTGTGTCGTCTGTTTCGATGTGACAACCTCCTCTCTCAGCGGTGCATGAGCGCACATAGCCGGGAATTACACCTCACTCGATTCGATCGCCTGCAACACGTCGTTACTCATTCGAAGCCACAACACCCCCTCTTCGCAAATAGAACAGATTTCGTTCGCTTTCTTTTGCTCAGAAAGTCATGTACCCACCCCCAACACACGCAACGGAACCGGCCTCTTTGTACAGGAGATGTTCTTTTAGGAACCCAAACACCCAGTTTTCACACGCATGATCATCTGAAGGAGTGACCAGAGGTCAGTTTCCGAACATTTGTTCAAAAGAATTCCATGCACACATACCGGTCATCGATCCGGAATCACTTAGGGCGTTCCTTTTTTCGTTTTATTTAGTAAGGTCTAAACTTTTTTTTTTCGGTCATTTTTCTCAAAATCTTTCCTGCTGTATCTATAACTGATCATTGCTGCTCGACTGATTAAAGTTTCTGGTTTTCCGTTTTCCTTCCGTATAAAAATAGTTTTCTCAGATTTCTTTTCTTTCTTTTTGGATAAAGCTCTATTCCTCGGAATTTTCTTCTTTTAGTAAAAGAATAGCTTCTTGGAATTTCTATTCCCCTTTCGGCCTGAAAGCTAATTTTCTACGAATTTCTTCCAGAACGAGAATTTTTTCTTTTAGTTTCCTTTTTAGTCAGAAAATGGAGAAGCATTTTACTCTTAAAAAAGGAGTGGTTTTTAAAAGAGCAAATTATTTAATGAGTCACAGCTTTAATCTTTTATATCTTTATCTGCGATTTATGTTTAATATGACATATTTAAGATAAAAACAAAAATATACTAAAATTCAAAACTTTTTTGAAATTAATATTTATTATAGTCATAGCGTCAAATATAAATATAAAATAAAAATGAAAATACTCCCCAAATCCTTCATATTTATTCCAAAATAAGGAATTGAAACACGAAGCATTAAACTTTAATTGAAATTTACTTTAAAAATAGCATTTTCATATTTAGATTTTAAAATTTTAACTTTTAAAGTTTAATTTTTATACAGGTCATAAAAACCTGAATTTTAACAAGAATAACATAGCAAATTTAACGACAATGGCTGAAATACCCGAAGACTCAAACTTTGAAACATTTTTCAGTTTTATAGCATTGAAATGTTTCCTTATTTATTCGTTTCCAGGATAAGAATTTTAGAAAATAAAGGAATAATTTTCATTTAAAATGCAGATCTAAAGCTTGAAATTCTTCGCTATCCATTCATTATTTCCTTTTATTTAAAAATTGGCAATAAAAAAAGGGAATCTTAATGATTTGTGCGAAGCTATTCTGTAAGTCCATATAATTGACGATTAATTAGTAATGATTTTAAATAATGAGTCAGAAACACAGAATGCTCGAGTGCATTCGCATAGTTTGTGTAGTTAATGTACGAGGATCTTCCAGAAAATTAAGTTAATTTAATTATAGAAACCAAAAAACACAATATTTATGAATATTCATAGGAAAAAAAACAACCCGACAATTTTGTTATATAACTGAAGCTTCCTTCACTTCTCTACATAATGACCTCCCACATTTAAACATTATCGCGTCTGGTCATGAGCTTCAGAATTCTCATGTTATACTGTTCTGTCCTTGGTTTATTAAACCAGGTGGCCATATTTCGTTATTTGTTTCTTTTAAATATTTTACTTGAAGTTGTTTCGAAATTTAAATTATTTTTTTATACAATAGATGCTGAAACCATCTCTTTTGAAGGTAATCTGCAATTGAATATTATTTCAGCTATTATTGCTATCAACTAATATTTACTGTTTTTTTTAATACATAACTGAAGCTTCCTCCGCTTTTCTACATAATGACCTCCTACATTTAAACATTATCGTGTCTGGTCACTAGCTTCAGAATTCCCATGTTATATTGTTTTGACGTCAGTTTATTAAACCAGGTGGTCATGTTTCGTGTGTGTGTGTTTTACTATTTTACTTGAAGTTATTTCGAAATTTATATTATTTTTTTATACAATAGATACTAAACATTATCGTGTCTGGTTATGAGCTTCAGAATTCCTATGTTATACTGTTCTGCCGCCAGTTTATTAAACCAGGTGGTCAATGCATTTCTTCAAATCTTCATCAATTCCAAAACATTTACCGAGCTGAAACTATAACAACTTAAGGAAAAGATGTCCGGACTATGATGTAGATTATTAAAAATTTCCTATCTGAATTGATCCAACAATTCTTGAGTTGCTTCTGTAGCGCAAGGACGGACATTGTCACGAAGAAACTCAATTTTTCCTCGTCTTCTGCTTTTGATGGTTTGGTGTAATTTTATAGAGCCTCAATAACGATTTGCATCAATAGTAGCGACTTTTGGTATGAAATGCACCGAGTCTTTTGTTTGAATGCAGTGACCACCTGATTTAATGAACTGCAGAGGAAGAGTATAACATGAAAATTCTGAAGCTCGTGACCAGATATGATAAATATTTAAATGTAGAAAGTGAATATTAAGGAAACTTCAGGTATGCAACATAATTGTTTTTTTCCCAATAAATATAGTATTTTTCATTTTGTGCAACTAAAAGATCTTTTATTTTATATATGATTCACGTAATATATATTACAATTGAAAAAAAGCACATAGTATATATTTAGGTTAATGAATTTAAGAAATTAAAGTAACAAAAAATTATTTTGCAATATCAAACTATTTAATATGTACCAGTTTCATGAGCAGAATGGACTTTGCAGAAAAAAGAATTTCGACGTGAAGATTTCTGTAAGTGTGATACAGAGCATCAAAGAAAGATTGCGAATATCATTTTTGGCTACTTGTTTATTAATCGCAGGTCAAAGATTAAACGCCAAACAATTGCATTCACATGATAGATTCTGTAAAAACGCTAGATTCATGTCAGTGATCAAAATTGTGCAACTATTGTTCATCAATGCTATGTAAAGCAGCCTTATCCGAAAGTTCACAACTTAATGGGGGAAGAGGAAGGATAAGATTTTTATTAGAGTGTATGTGAGAAAATTTTAGAGATATTTTCTGATGGTTTAAGGATAGTTCTTATTCTTTACATTAAATAATACAAATTTAAAATAGTTTTAGGTATAAGATACCTTGACTTCAAGGCACTTGCACCGATGGATTTAATTAATTTTGATATTATTAGATTAGTGTGCTGTTTTGAAGATAGCCGACGAGTATAAAACGAAATTTGCAATCAAATCTAGATAATGATAGTTAACCATCTATTTTAAGAACAAATCTCTCTGTGTTCTTAAAGTCTCAGATAGTTTAATCTTGTTCATTCCAAGTATACAGACAATTTTCAATGAAATCGTAATTTAATTATCATTATCTTATTATTATCATTATCATTAGTCTTCCATAGTGAAAAGGTCACAGTTGAGAATACAGCTGAACAAAATAATGTGTAGAAGGAAAATAGATTATATTTCCCTGTTAAAAAAGCAAAAAAACTAGGAAAACTGGTCAATGATAATAGAATGTTGTCATTAATGGCGTGATACATTTATATATATTAACAGAATTATTAATGACTATTAGTGATCTTCTTAAGACTATTTTAATCAGTCTTAATTTAAACTAGTTAATTCAATATCTGGTAGTTTACTTCTTCGGAATAAAAAATATTTGTTAGGAGGAATACTGAGAATTGTTATGAAAAGGATTGTTCACATATTAAAAATTTTTAAGAAATCTAGAAATTTAATCTGTCTAATTCTATTCTAAGCAACCAACAGATATTTCCTAAACGGATGTCTCTTCTCTTTAATAAGGACGGATTTCGTCACGATTTTCATTAGCGAATTTATTCATGATTTTCACACTCACCAAAAAGATAATAAAAAAATTATCTATTTATTTATGAAGATAACATCAAATTACCAAGAAATTTAAAAACGATCGTTTGACTTAATTTTGTAATTCATAATCATATGAATTGTAGTCTAGAGATGAATATATTTTAGTTATTACAGATTTGCATGTAGATTCTGATTTTGAATCAAATCATAACAACATGTCTGTAAATGATCTTTCTAAAAGAATATAAATAAAAAAAAATAAGTAAAATAAATTAACAAAAAAAAAAAAAAATTCGTTCAGTTTTACGTTCTCCTGAAAATTTGGTATCGTTATAAAAGAGTATAAATACACAAAAGGAGCAAATGAATTCTCTCGTTTTACGTTCTCTTTAAAATTTGGCAATTTATGTTCATCTCATTCTGAGGTTTGTTGATTGATATTGGCATATTTGATTTTCGTTGACAGATTTGTTCAAAGTCTCATTTGGCTTTTTAGGCAACTTCTCTAAACATTTTATTCATATAAAGAACCTATCCAATATAAAATATTTTTTCCTTTTAATATAAGTTAAAATATTCAAACCTTAATGCCATTTTCACCTAAACTAAAAACACTTCGTTTACTAAATGCATTAACGTTTAAAATACCAATCATACTTTGCTACTTATCTTTAAGTACAAAAACAACCATTCATAAAATGCATGACAAGGCTTGAACCAAAGCCTTTTACACGGACCATTCGAAACACAATTCTCTTTTATGTGGGATTGTAATTGCTAGCCATAATTTAGGATTAATAGAAGCGCTTTACTTCAATCGGAAGACGTTACGTGTGGGAGGAGGATGCGTAATGTCCTAGAAAAAGAAGAAAGCATCATTCCGCACGTTTTCTCTAAATGCGGGCATTCGGTTGATTACAGATTGCTTAATGACATCAAAGTAGCATTTCCTTAGACGCAGTGTCATTAAGTGTCACGATAATACTTAATGTTTCGTTATTTTATTTGTCGCTTTTCTCCTTACTCCTTACGTGACCTTTTTAATTATTAGAAAATTGGACTTTTAATCTGGAGAAATGATTCTGTGGGAAATTTAAGTAATATTTTAGATAAAGAGCAAAGAGTAAATGTTTAAATCTTTCGCCATTTTTTATGAGAGGATGATAAAAATAATCCAATGGAATTCACGTAAGAAATACTTACAAGAATTGTTCACATTTTTAATGTTTCAATTATCAGTCCATTTCATATGTGTTGCATATGTTGTAATTTATATTTAATATGTATACATATTAATTGGATAATCTGCCTTTGACTTTTTAACATTTAAATGTTCTTAAAAAATCAAGTCTTCTTTAACTGTTAAATAATAAGTAGTATAATAAATGCAATACCTTTATAAAAATCACTCTAAGTGCTAAAATGTTTATTTTTAAAATTTACAAAATTTTACTAATTTTACAAAATTTATTTAAAGCATGTAAAATAATATAAAAAATCGAGTAAAGAGGACAAAGTAAACATAATTCTAAATAATGCAGAATAGATTTTGGGATTAATTTTTTTAAATATATTTAAATTATAATTATTTAATTAATCATAATTCTTTAAAAACTCGAATAGTTGAATTAAATTTTCTGTATGAAAAGTATTTTCTTAAAGTCAAACAGTTAATTATCTCTAAAGTATAAAAAAAATTAAATAGTTAAAATATTTAATTTTCAGATTAAAATCCCTTTCTTTCTTTATGTCAAAAATGTAGTTAGCAAATACCATCTATAATAAATTATTAAATTATTCAAAACTACTTAGAACTATAGTAAGACAAATATAAATCATTTTGCAGAGTAAGGGAAAAGAAAAACTGGATTGCAGACCGAAGTTAACAGTTTTTTGATGTCTGATTAAATAATAAGAAATATCATAATCTCCGAAAGTTAATTACACATTTAAGTTTTTATTTAAAATTTAATTAATTTACTTCATTAATTAATTATATTTACCTAAATAGTAAATTAATTTTTTAAGTAAAAAGGAAACAAGAAAGAATTTCGTAATTCATTATGTGAAGATAAATGTGAAGAGGAAATAAATAACGATGCAGTTTCTATTTATGTTTACTTTTAGAAACTTATAAACATTGCAGTTTTGTCTCTGCATAATAGTTGGAACGGAATTTCAATAAACATTTTCTCTTAAATCCCTTTTTTTATGTTATGTTTCTGTCTCATATCATTTGAAAATTCAAATAATAGTTCTGATATTAGTTAGCCTATGTACGAAAGTTGCAGTGAATTTTAAAAAAAGTAATCACTATTTTGCCTCTCTTTCTACAGGACCTTTTGATATCTTAGTTCTAAGATTAAAGTTCGTTTAAAAAGTTTTGTCTCTGCGTAATTATTGCAATGAAATTTTGATAAATGTTTTCACAAAAAAATGTTCTCACATTTCTTTTTTTAAATTGTAATGTAAGTTTTAAAGATCATTTAAATTTTTTTTTATTTCAATTTAAAATGCATTTTTTATTTCAATATTTAACCAACGGATTTTCATGCATTTTAGCTAATTTAACCAAATATATTCATAATAAATAAAATTTTTATTAATAATGATCCAATAAAAATTGGTAATAAAATTTAATAAGAAAAATGATCAGATTCACTTTAATAGATAAGTTATCACCATTTTAAATTAATTATTCAAGAATGAGAATTCTAACTTTTTTTCAGAAGCTTATTAATTTTCTTATCAAGCTGTGATTTCAATGACTATTCTATTTCAGTATTGATATATAGATTAATAAACACAATAAAAACAATTAAAATTAATAAATAATATAATTTAAATGTTCTTTCAATTTTTTAACGATAAATTATTTAAGGAAAAGTTTAACTTCCGTGCAGATAGAGTATATTTTAATCCATTTAAATTTTTAAAAAATAAATAAAATTAAAATTTACCTTATCTATAATCTTCCTCTTTGAAAACAGGCACTTGTGGAAGTTAAAATTTTAGGACTCTAAATCTTACGATTCAATTCTATTTCATCATCTTCCAACTCCAGATGGTTACGTTGGAGAGCCTCTGGTACAAGATTATATCAGATTAAACAAATATTTTTTTTCCTATTGAGTGAATGTGTAGTCCGTCACACAAAGGTCCACGGACCACTACTCATGCATCATCTTAATTACATTCGCGCAATTTGATGGACACTAAATTTTCTTTTGAATACAATTCCAGAATTTGATTTTTATCTGATTCTATTTTATTCACTTATTTTTTTCTCATTCATTTCCTAAACGAAGAAAAAAAATATATATTTCTTGAAATGCTTCAACTTTTTAAGGGACTTTCTCAAAATGAATTTTATACTCATTTATGCAGATTTTCTCACGAAATTTTTTTTTATTAGTTATTCGCTTCAGTTTTTAATTAGAATTTTAGAGTTATTAATATCTCTCTTTAAAGTTTTATTAGAATTTTATAGTTATTAGAATACTTCTTCAGATTTTCATTAGAATTTTATAGACATTAGTACTTCTCTTCAAATTTTCCTTAAAGATTATTATTTCAAATTTATTTTTATTGAAAAGTTAGAAATAACTGCTTGAATGTATTATAAATTCTTTAAAAAAGATACGAAAAATTTAAAGAAGATACGGCTAATGCTATTAATGGGTAATAACATTATTTTTGTGTTAATGCATTTTTGTTGTGCAGTTATTAATTTTATATAAAAATAACATGTTTTTTATTTCTTATGCCTGGAAGAGATTTCCACTGCCTTAATTATCTCTATTTGTTTTTGTTTTTTTTTTCAATAAAAAAGGAAATTCAATCCAGTTAACATTTCTCCTTTCCCCTCAAGAAATATTATTAAATAGAAATGAAAAATCAACTCAGAAAGATAGTATTTCCAACACTCACAAAAACTTTGGTCAAAAATATGAACTTTTGTTATATATGATAAGCAATGGAAAATTTTGATTTATTGCAAAAAACGACATTGTTTTAGAATATTTACAATCAACTATATATTTTTAAAGCTTATAGTAATAAGCCTATACACCATTTTGGTAAAACACCCTGGCTTCACTCAGGTTAATTTTATAATAACATTTATTTCAAGTTGTCTTATTGATAAGGATAAACATATAAAAAAAGGAAATTACTCTTTCAGTATTCCTTCCTTCACTCAGCAATTCTTTGGTATTTTTTTTAAAGAAGGCAACCTAAAAATTACACAACAATTATAATTACTAACGAAATTTTTACTTTTAAACAATGATAATGTAAAGCCATTATTGTTTAAATAAAAATGTTGTAAAAAATCATGATATAATAGAAGACAAAATAACAAATTAATCTAATTTGTTATACTTGTTGCTAAAATGCGATATGTGATACATTATTAGATCAAGATATATTCAAAAATAAGTCAATGAAGATAATCAGGTATGAATACTGAAAGTTTGATATTTTTTTATTACATATGAAGAACAATTATGAGTGTATGCAAATTTATTACTCTTTCAGCTAATGCTAGCAAACGAATTTCGTTTCACATCTTTTTAGTACAGGTCTCTACAAAAGTACGAGTTTAGTTATTCTTTCATCTCCTTTCAACAAACTGTTAGTCATCAATTGGAATTTGAGGCATTAATAGAATTCTGATAATCTGTTACTTGTATTTCAGGGATAGACGTGATCATTGAGGTAAGTTTTTCTGCATTTTCTTTTATTTCTACTTTATTAAAAAAAACTGTTTTAAAAATAAAGTAGCTGCTGTCAATATCTACATTATTCCTTCGATGGGCAATAAAAAAAAGTTGCTTAGAAGGAAATATCAACATCTGACAAACTCTCTTAAGAAAGAATGCCTTTAGCGAAGAGCCCTTACTTCTTTACAAAGCGAATTGAAAATAAAAGTGACAAAAAGGAAGGCAGAACTAGGTTTTGAAGAAGTGAACGACGTGTCATCGGATCAAAAAGATACAAATCAGCCAAATGACAAGCACACGAGAATCACAATGTTTAGCTGTGAAATTTGCCAGAAATTTAGATGTTAAAGGCATTACAAGCATTTTTGCTTATACTGCAAGAACTCAATGAATGACTCCATCCTTTTTATATGTAAATTTCAGATGATTTTTTATTTCCATATTATTTATATAATTTTATATTACAAATGTAAATATTTTAATTGGAATATTTGCAATTTTATTTACACGTCATTCAGCTAATTCTTTAATCATTTTATATTGATTGTGTAGTTTATGATTAAATTGTTTCCGTTTCGTTTTAAATAAAAACTGTTTAAAATAATTGTACTTATTATTTTATATTCAATTACAACCTAATTTTAATAATTCTTTTAAAAATTTATATACTATACCCATATATTTACGAAATACACCATACTCTTCATATTGGTGTAGAGAACGCATCTGTAATATATTACAATAAAATATTTGCCAAAAACTTTCTTTACAAAATAATGATAAGCATCATAAGATAGATAGAAGATAAGTAGCGATTACATGAATTCCTAAATAAAGTTTTAATGGAATCAAGGGATCAGTTAACATGCGATTCTTTGTACTCATTTTAATTTAAAAATCAAATGAATCATGCTCATCATCGTCATTTACAAAGAACTATAACTGTTTGTAATGAAAATTCGCAGAATAAAGTATCTGCTGATAAATTACTTTGCAAAATAATTATAAGCCATAAGATAAATAGATGATACGTATCGGTTACACGAATTCCTAAATAAGGTTTTAATGGAATTAATGGATCAGTTAGCATGAGATTCTTTGTACTCATCTTAATTTAAAAATCAACTGAATCATGCTCATTCATCAAAGTTTACAAAAAACAATAACTACTTATAATGAAAATTCGGAGAATATTCCAAATTCTTTGAAGGCGGTAGGAAAAAAACAATCCGAACCGTCCCTTTTTTGCCTTTTTCCTAATTAAGCAATTGTCATCGCTTGGGATCTAACGTGGAACGATACGTGATGCGAAGAAGATACCTGAAGCATAAAAATTTCTTGAGTAAGCTTCTTTCTTTTTCAACACTTTTCAAGGAAGATACCTCTTTTACTTAAGTCTCCTTAATTATCAACATTAGACTAATGGTCGACGTTTAAGGTGAAAATACACTAAAAATGGGAAGTGCTTTGGTGAAAAGTCTGCTTTTCCCGGCTTCATGCTTAGAGGATGAGAAGGTCTGTTACTTTTTTGAATGACGCTTTCTACTCATGTAATCTTCCAGAAAATTTGAGTATTTTTCGTAGGAGAATCACAGAATTTTATTGAAATTTCGAACTTTTCCTAAATCATGCATAATATTGTGATTTGTCTCTTACTAAGGATCATATAAATGTTTATCATACATGGAATGAATATATTGTAAAAAATACTATGAATACCAAATAAAACGCGTTAAACGTTAAAATTTCTTTCATTATACATCAAATAATTGTCATCGTAATTTCTCTAAAGATGGGAAGTACTTTGTTTCCTGGCTTTGAGCTAAAAAGAGGGGAAGGTTTGTTATTTTTCTTATCGACGCTTTCTAGTCATCTAATTAAACCGTACAATATTTTTCGTAGGAGCTAATCAGTACAGTATTTTTCGTTCGCTTTCTATTCATCCATTCAAAATTTGAGTATTCTTCGTTGGTGGTACTGTAAGGCTTTGTAGGATTTTTTGTAAATTAAAACTTTTTCAAATATATACAGAATATTATTAATGTTGCTCTCTTAAATATGATAGATATTTATATTGGGTTGGCAACTTAGTGATTGCGGATTTTGTCGACAGAGAGATTTTACACTTTCTTTTGTTTCGTTAACATGTTCAAAGTACCTAACTTATATTTTTTTTCTTATTGTTTGGACATCTACCTTTCATTTAGTAAAAAAATTATATCGATTAGTTCTTTAGCTTCGTTTTTATCTCAATTTAGAAATACAAGAACAAGACGTGAACTTCAGACATATTTTTTTGTATTATTTCTGAAAAGGCAAGAACGCAATCGCAAGCATGCAAAAAATTATATACCATATATAGGAATGAAGCTTTGAAAGAAAGGCAGTGTCAAAATTGATTTGCCAGATTTCGTTCAGATGATTTTTCATTGAAAAATGCTCAAAGATCTGGCCGTCCAGTTGAAGTCGATAAGACACATATCAAGGCCATTATCGATTCAGATCGTCATAGCACAATATGTGTTTTTGCAAAGAAGCTCAATATATCGCATACATGAATTGAAAAAAAAATTAAAAAAGCTTAGCTATATAAAAAAAACGCGATCTATGGATCCCTCACCAGCTTAAGGAAATTCATTTGGCGCAATGCATTAGCATCTGCGATTTGCTTCTGAAACGCAACGAAATTGATCCAATTCTGAAAACACTAATTACTGGCAACGAAAAATGGATAGTTTATAACAAAATTAAAGGGAAGAGATCGTGGGGGCTGCAAGATGAACCAGCCCAGACGACTTCAAAAGCAGAGATTCACCCAAAAAAGATTATGCTGTCATTCTGATGGGTTTATAACGATATTCTGCACTTTGGACTTTTACCAAACAATCAAACGATCAATTCAAACGTGTACATTCAACAACTCGCCAAAGTGAGCGATACAATTCAAGCAAAGCGGCCAGAAGTGGTAAATCGGAACGATGTTGTTTTCCACCATGATAATGCAAAGCCCCACACATCTTTGGTTACTCGCCAAAAATTATTGGATCTGGGTTGTATGTGTTTCCACATCCACCATATAGCCCTGACCATGCGCCTTCAGACAACCATTTCTTTTTTTCCATGGAGAACTCCCTAAACGGTAAAATTTTTAATGACGCTAATGTCAAATCACACTTAATACTCTTTTTTGATAGCAAAGATCGGAAATTTTAAGAAGGTGGAATTATGACATCGCCTGAACGATGGCAAAAGGCCATCGACAAAAGCGGACAGTACCCCTAATTGAACAAAGTTATATTTTAAGCAAAAGTTTCATTCTTATTTAAAATCCGCAATTACTTAGTTACCAACCCAATATATAGCAGTTCTTTTATATATATATATATATACATGGAATAAATATATTTTTATTATAAATATCATTGCATGTTAAGTAATAAAATACGTAAAACTTAATTATTTATATCCAATGTCGTAACATCAATTTAACAATTTAATTAAGATCGCTTATTATTTAAATAGGTAATCAGTTCTTAATATTTTCTCATTTCCTACTTTTTACTGTAATTATGCAATTTATTTCATGAATTCAATTTCAGATTATAACTTAGACAGTTTTCCTTTATCATTCGTGTTTATGTGAAAAGTGAAGATATATGCTCATAAAACGGAAGTAAACATATATTAATAATTTGTAATAGGAAAGTTATTGTTTGTGATCAACCTAGTGTTTTTTTAATTAGTAAAAATATTAAATATCTAAATTTAAAAGTTTGTAGGAATGCAAATTTAATGCTTATTGAATATATAATGAAAATTGCATACGAAAATAAGATATACACATAGCTTCATTGACGTTCCGTCACAAAAAGGCAACTACTCGCAGGCCCATTCTAATTTTAAATTAGCTGTCAAAACATTGCATTCGATGCTTCCTCGTCTAGAATATTCCTTTGATATCTCTCCGTGCGACTTTTTTCTGTATAAAAGAATTTGCTTTTAAGGCAACGATTCTAAAGTACTGAAGAAATGCAGTGCCGATGGCGCTGGAGGATATAGTAAAAAGAGGCTTATATTTCGCTTTTATATCTTTGCATGAATTGTTGAAAAAGGTATAGTTACTTCCAGAAGCTAATCACCAGGTAATTACTGACAAGGAAATAACTAAACATACAGGTTCAATTTACGCTCATTTTTCAGTAATTAAAAAAAAATCCCAAAATATTTTGAATGTAGAATTCCCATCAAAGTCACTTGATTTTTTAAGTAAATATGAATTCAAAGTTTAGTAAAAACAGACACCATTTTGAACAATAAATAACTTTTATTGACAGAGAAATAATTTGAGGTCGAGCATTCTGGAAAAATACAGTGGAAATCATGTCAGCATTCACATAAAGGTTTCGTTATCATTCAAGTCCTGTGGTCCACATTTAAATTCTCTTTCTAATATATCTGACATTTAAAAATAAGGAAGAATTCTTTTTAACAACATCCGATATGCATAGTATAATATTACATTATTTTATAACAAAGGAAGACACTGCTAAAACTTTCTTCAAGAAGCGCTGTAGAGGAAAGCTTAGGTTCAACATTTGTCTACAAATGATCATTTAAGGATATGCGATTAACAAGCGAAAGGCCGAATACATCTGCTGTGCTGCTACATTATTGATGTTTTCGGTGCTTTTTTAGCAATCACAGGCAATTTTTCTCCTTCCAAATATGGATTAGAAGACTGAAAATAAAAAATAAAAATTAGACAATGAGACATAATCAATCATAATTATACAATTATGTTTGATTATACGATGGATAATCAAACAATTTCAGCTCATTATAATTTTGAGAAACTTAACACATTTCTGCTTAATAAAAGCGTAAAATAAAATTATGTGTATTTAATATATAAACACCTGCTACGACATATATATATTAAATACACGAATTACTTTTTAAAATAGTAATTCATCAATTCACTCATAATACTAAATTGGTGATTCAAAAGTTTTTTTTTTTTGTCCTTATGGTTATCGATGAAATTGGAACGAGACTCGGAGAGAGAGTCCACATAAACAAAATCCAATGGAATATTCATTGAAACGTCTCCAGAATTTCTCGCATCTCTGAAAATATCTCTTCGATATTTTTTTTTAGCCCAATATTAAATCATTTCCATCCATTTTTCAGTTTTTTCCAACTGTAACGCAATCTTTCTACCTGATAATGCTCCAACTTCACCATTTACTGTTAATTAGTACTGATCATGAGTCTATTCAACTGAATTTGTGACAGAAATCCAGAGTATAATGCCATTGAGAGTTTATTACATAATTTGAAATTCTCCTTCGAGCTTTCGTTCAATCTCATATGAAAAATATAGCGAATTGTTCATCACATGACTTAAAAGAAAATTTTCCTGCCTTTCTTCAACATTTCATTGAATTATTATCAGACTCATTAAAAGCAGGAAATTCATTTCGTTTTGAGGAATTTATTTCATTCGTATGTAAAAATCAGCCTAAAACTATTCGGTTAATATAATATTTCTAATTAAAAATTTAATTTCCGTTTTTTTTTGCCTTGTGCGTGTAGTCAGCTTCAAATTATCCAATTTCCATGGCTTTATGAAGACAAATTTAATAAAATGTTCAAATAGATGTGTGAATTTTGTAACTTATAATATTATAATATACATAAGTTACATAAACAGTGCTAAGTTCAATTAAAATATACTTTCATGACGCAGAATATTGATTACTGATATTTAAAACTAATTTGAGTTGAAATATAATAATTACTTTTAAATATTTTTGTATCATACTCAGGATTCATAGTATCATACAGTTTATCTTTCCCAGAATTATAACTTATGTTGTTTTAGAGAGTAAATTATACCTGTCAAATTTTAAATGTTATTTATTTATCAATTTATTATTTGTCCCTTAATTAATAATAATTCGATTTATTTAACTTTAAAGTGTTGAGTTAAAGTGTAGCGTTTTGTATTTATGTGATGCTTTTAAATTTTGACCTTACGATTAAAATTATTATGTTATTCATTCGTGAAAGATTAATGGTTTGTGATGGATTATAGCACGTTTGGGTATGAAACTGACTGCATTTGATGAAAAATGATTCATAAAATGGAAAATTATTTCCTCAATTTTTGAAATGGTCAAGTTACTAAATGATTGCCACATAACTAAAAATATTTTTGCTTTCTCTTCTGAGATTCGTGTGATCATTTCTTCTTTAATAGGGCTTGTTTATATTTATACAGGATATTAATGTGCATTTCCGGTTGATTTTCATTATTATTTTATTTTTTGTAAATAAAAAAAATTAAATAAACTTTTCTAATTACATGCATTATAATCATTGAATCTGAATCTGCATGAGAATTTGGTTATCATTATTATTTTTGCCAATCTGATACAAGTTAATTACTTTGTTGTGAATTTTCTGAATCACTTCGGGGTTAATATTCTCTTACAGTTTGAAAATACTAGTCATAATTAAAAATAACATAAGTATATATTTGTATAAATTTTCAAGACATTCCAAAAAGAAATGCAGATAAAAATAGAAATAAAATATAAAATCAAAATCATTGAATTTTATTATACTATGCCATTTTTTAATTCTATTAGTTTAAAAGCGCAATAAAAATCATTTTTTAATTGTGATTTTTCTTGACTATGCAGACAGTAAAATCCAGACAAAAGATAAATAAGATGAAGATTCATTTTAAGATACATTAATAAGCAATTTTAATTAAAGCAATTAATTTTTTAATGAAATAAATTACTTTTAAACATTAAAAACAAATTTTGTAATTAATGGAAGGAGTAAATGTTTTTATCGTTGATAATTTAAGTTTATCACAAAATCTTGACATGTATTAGTGAGGATTTGCCTCTCAAATACATGTTAGAAATATTTTTAGTGAAACTCTGAAATAGTTGTTTGCCTTCGTGATTTTTTTATGAAATCATTTTAAATTTTAGCTATAACAAATTACTTGGACATGATATTTCAAAGTAATATGAATTCAATCATCACAGTATTTCTTTTTTACAGCATAGTAACAAAATAGACTCAATGGCATTCATTCGTCTTCCTTTCTCCGACTTCTTTATGCTCTTAAAATAGTAACTATATCTAAGTTGGGAGCCCATAATAATAAGATTTTAAGTTTTCTCATTCTTGACTCATTCTCATTTCTCATTCTATTGAAATAAAAACCAAATGCTTATCGAGAATTTTGTGGTGAAAACCTAAAATGCTGACTTGATTCCATGATTTATTATGGGTTTCTTGGCTCATTAAATTTCGGCCCTGAAGTCTCATTGAGAGATGGTACACATATATATAACTTTTACTTTAAAATGGTAAGTATTTCTAAGTTTGGAGAACTTATATATAAGATTTTAAGCTTTCCCATTCTTGAGAAATCAAAACCTAATATTTATGGAGACATTTGAGGTGAAACCTTAAAGTATTTCCTCTGTTCCAAAATATATGATGGGTTTCTTGGCTCTTTAAATTTCTGCCATAACATCCCATAGAGAAATGGTGTTTATAAGTGGCAATTCTTGGAGAAACGTTTCCGGCTAGGCTAGCGATAACTTCAAAATGAAAAAATGCAGTGGCAGAATTTCATGGAGGACTTTGATTCACCATTTCAAGGATATACACTTGGTTTTAATAAGTTTTTTCCCCCTTATTTTTTTTCCTAGAAAGATCTTAGAAATCAATGAAAAAAAAACAGAGTTAAAAAGAATATATATATATTCTATTTTTACTCTGTTCTGATTATTTTACAATGAGGTTTTGATAGGGATTTCTTTGACAAGCGTCGATTTAGGCAAAGGAATTTTAGGTAAATGAATAAAAATCTTTAAAAGAATGTTGTAAGCATAAAGGAATTTCATTCCTTCTTTTCCCCTTAAGAAGTGGGAATTGGATCAAGAAATAAGAAAACACATTAAAATGATATGCGTTAAATTAAGATAAAAATTTGGAAATTAATTAGGATTCAAATATATACATATATAAGCAGATGTGTGGTTACATATATCAGTAGTTCTAAGCTGACCCCTCCCCTCTTCCCCTTAATCTTTCCATATTTAGAAAAGAACAGAAGAACATGTACAAATCTTCGAAAACTGTTCTGGACAATTTTTTTAGTTCTTCGTTGCTTAATTTATATTTATGCACACAGTGTGAAAAGGATATTTGTTTTGGTTTTATGCTTTACGGGAATAATAGTGCATATAAAAAAGTAATTGGAGAAAATAATTTTAAGAAACTAACTTTTAAAAAATTTCCTGGTTCAGCAAAAGGAAAAGCAGAAGATATCGATTCTTCTGAATATTTGTATTTAATTCTGCGGAACTAATCAGAAAAAAACGCTGCTGGATTTTTATTTACTCTGCCATTACAAAAAAAAAAAAATAAAAAAAAGAAATCCGATAAAATGCTTGAATTATTTTTACTCATTTTTTGAAACACAATTTAAATTTTATAACAATTTCGAATGTGTTCTTCAGAAATTATTGAGTGAAACATTTTGAATTAGTAAATTTCTATCTTTTGTAAAAGAAAGACATTTATCTTAAAATGTAAAAACTCTAAAATTTAATTATTGTTTTCTGTATTTGGGGAAACTATTACAAATGCTTTGCGAAAGATTAGTTTTTATAATTTAGTTTACTGCCTTTGTCTGGAACCCAAAGCTTTATTTTTTATAACTATCAAACTGTCGAAATGAAATGAGAAATGTCGAAGGGAAAGAATTCTTAAATCGAAAGATAAACCAGCATTTTAATCAGACATATGTAATCAGATTAACTGTCTGGTATGCAATGTCATATTGAACAAATAGTATCATTTTATTCTAACGGGAGTTATCAGATTAAATGCATAATCTTTGGAATAGTAAAGCGATTTTTTTTTGGTATTAGAGCAATGTAAATGTAAAGCCTTTCAATACAGCAAAGGGAAGGAGTTAAAGATTTAATTTTACAACGAAAATAAAGCCTTGGATGTTCATCCTCTGCCATCGAAAAATTTACATTGATCACACGTTTTCAAGAATGCATACATATTTAAGATAAATAATACATATAAAACATAATTTAAAGATAAAAAAAAATAATTTTACAGATTGTTCTTAAATATAGCAATGGAAACTTTTAAGCTTTCCGCTTGAGTCAAACATCCTTTCGAGCGAAATGTCTCCTCGACTCTAAATGTATGCTTACTTATGAATGCAACGCAAGCTATAGATTAAAAAAAAAGTTTTATGCAAAATATTTTACGGTTTCGTAGCGATGGAGGAAAAGGGATATAGATCTTACGGACACCATAATTGGTACCATGGCGAACCTTTAACCTTTTTTGCATCACATTTTTAAATACCAATATGATGATAAGGAGAAAAAATAACAGTTGCCTCTGGCGCAATTTACATTTCTCAAGCCACTAATGATATCAAGGATCATAGAAATTAAATTATATTCCTGGTGCTATTTATTTTTGTCGCGCTACCGCAATTTTATGGATTGTTTTAAATGAAAATGATTCGCTTAGTTTATTAACAGTGAGGAATTTGAAAATATTGCATGGTAGCAATATTTCTACAATTTTAAATTTATTTTCATTTCACGATTAAAGGTCGGATTTCACAGCTGAGGAACCCTTGATCTGAAGCAAAGTATGTAATATTTTGCGATTATAGTGTGAGGATACAAAATTTTCTTTCATTCCATTTTGCAAAACAAAAAGTTAAAGGCGATCTTCAAATAAATAAATGAATAAAATTTAAAACTGAAATATTTATACATGACGAATAAAAAGACACTTAGCAAATCTTTTTATGACAAAGAATTTTATTAAAAGCTCTTAAGCCGAAGATTTTTTAAAAACTGTTGCTTACATATTTTATAGAATATGAGCGAAAGCATTATAAAAGTCTATGCGACCTCAATATTGATTAGATTTACCCCGTTTAGGAATAAAACCCAGAGTTCAAGAAACCTTTATCAAAGAATGGTTTCTAAAAAATTTATTGCTTATAACTTTTTGCATAATAAATTGTATTTTATAATTTATATTCGTTTTTATAATATATCCTTTAAGCAGAAAAACTTTTCATGACGCAGTTGCATTATACAAATTATGCTTACTGTCACATGTAAGCAGCAGAAAATATGAAAGAATTGAAGTATTAATAAATATCTATTTAAATTTATTTTCAATAATTTTTTAATAAATCTTAATAAATTACTTTTAAATTATTATTTTTATAGACTTAGTACTATTACTGAATTCTTTTTTTTATTTTTATTTTTCCGAAAGAATCAAGGATTGCCAGCAAAATATATATGTTATCTAATTTAATTTATGCCATTCCTGTAAAGATCAGATCCTGTAAAAACCTGATTTAAAGATATCACTGTATTTCCTTTGAAATGTCAGATTCTTAATTTTCAATAACTTGTTGAGGACATGTGCAAGAAAAGCATCTTATTCGTATTATTACTTTTTCATTTTCTGTGGCATATTTGTGAATGACAGATAAATTATAACAATAATTAAAGAGTTAAGTACACAGCAAATATCTGTAATACTAAGTATATCAAAAATATTTATATTTATCATCGTCCAGTGTATAAACAAGAATAAAAAGAAATAAAGAATTTTTAAAATGGGCTCTCTTTTATTCAATACATACTCAACCAACAAAATGGGTCAATAACTTAATAATTATGCAGTTATATATATAGGAATAAGCTGCCGCTGTAGCATCGGTGGTTCAGTGGTAGAATGCTCGCCTGCCACGCGGGCGGCCCGGGTTCGATTCCCGGCCGATGCAGTGTGCATTTTTTTTTCCGCATCTTTCACACACAGCCAACCTAATCATAGTATTCTGCATGCAATCCTCTTGCATCTACTGAAGTTTTTTCTTCAAAAATTGAAATCTTTAAATGTTGGTAAGTTTCAAAGAAGCAGATGCTGACAATATTAGATGTGAAAAATATACAGTATCAGAATTTATCATAAATTTGATAAATACAAATTTTAAAAACTTACTTTTACGTGTGTAACAAAATCTAGAATTCTTTTCATTTTAATAATATTACATTTTTAAAATTTTGAATTTATAATTCATTTTTATAAATATTACAGAATCTGGATGCTAATTTTTTTTTCTCAAATTCACTACTAGGTGGTGTCCGGCATATGGGATTAAAATTTAATGAAATGAAGCGATTAACTAATACTTTACTTTTGATAATATTAAAAAACAGTATTGTAATCAGTATCACAGCATTGTGACCAAAATTTCGAACTTCACATTTGAAATAACATTTCAAAGCGAATAAAATTTCAAAATTCCACTACTTTCAAGAAGTGAGTGAAAAATTGTTTTTGTAAGTCTCAATCTTATAAACATGAAACAAGTCAAATTAAATAGAAATGCAAGAAAATAATATTTTTTGGTTCTAATTCCGAGGATTGAAGTTTCCCATACAATTATTTTGCGCAGTTTTTATCATTCATTGAATAATAAATAAATCTAGCATACAAACTTTCATAAATAATGTACTGGCATGTAAACTGGAATAAATAAAACTAACAAATAAACAAACAAAGCCACAGCACATATATTTTGTCTCCTAAAAGCTCTTTAAATCTAAAGCCAAAGGCATTATTTCTCTCTTTATGTTTATAAAAAGGACATTTTCGAGTTATGGAGAAAAAATGAGAGTTGAAATTGATTGTGAACGATTTGCGATTTTAACTGCGTTTGCCTTAATTTGTTTCTCTTTGTATTGAAATATTTTTCGCGCTGGTTTAAAAACTGAGTAAAGACAGATATGTTTCTGTTTATATATAATAATATAAACAGAATTCTGTTTATAAAGTAAAATATAAACAGAAAGTAATGTCTTTTGTTTTTTCATACACATCCACACATATATATGTATAATCGTTTGTTTTGTTTTTTTCACTTTTTTTACTCTAAACATAATATTTGATTCTGCACTGAAAAAATTTTGTTATTATTTTTTTTTACCTTCTTTATTTTTATCTCAAAAGAGTCGAAAATTCTTTTCCTCAATAATTTGGTGACGTAGTGACAAAATTTATCGACATCAAAATATTACTATTTTGGCATATAACCGCTTTCGTTTTTTCTATTCTTTAATTAGATAAATTTTCAGTTTTGAGAGATATTTAGAGACATTAGATGACATTTTCAATTTTCCTTCCATTCAGCTAAGTGTTCATAGAAAACTTAAGATGTCCACTGTTTCTTCGAAATGTCTCTATCAAATTATAGCATTTAAGGAGACTTAATTTTAGCTTTTAAGTTTTAAAACCGTAAAGTGGTTCAAATTACGCTTTTCTGAAAGTCAATTGTTTGTGCACGATGAGCGCCTGCAGTCAGAAGTCAACAATTTAACTTGGAAAAAAAAACAAAAAAACAAAACAAAAAAAAAAAAACAATGGTGCTGGCGCCATTCAGATTCACTTGCTAATCAGTAAGATAAATGCTCCTCACGTACTAGTGTATTTATCTTGCGGATTTCAAGAAAAGCAGTTTGAATGAAGAATTTTTTTACAATGATATAAATGTTTAAAGTTTTGTAGAATTTTATAAAGAATTCTTTTCCAACAAATATTCTATAATTTTTAAACACTTATTAAAACCGTTGCTAGATAAAGTGTATCATTAAGAAGGAGATAACATTAAAATTAAGATTCACATAATTTCTACCCTATGTGTTCTTAATTTGAATATTCGTTTGAGTGCGGGTGCTAACTAGAGTGTAAAACGAGACTTTAGGAAAACCTTAAAAATTAAGCTAAAGAGTCTTTTAAATCTGATTAAAGAAGCCGCTTAGAATAAGGTTTATGACCGAGCTCCTAAAGTCGTAATTATCTTTGAAGTTGCAGTAAAAGACTTGAAACAAAATAATTCAGCTCGGACAGTCTCATATTAGTTTAATTTTTATTTTTTATTTAGCTTAATTAGCATAATTTTAGGAGAAGGGACCACTTGGTAGTCGTACATGAGTATACATGGTTTTCTTCATGATGGTCATATAATGTTTGATAACTGAAGACATGATAAAATGAGACATTTTGAGGGTGAAAAGTTGTTCACTTTTGTATTTTAATATACTAATAAAATATGATGCATTAATAATTTTATCATTAATCAATGACTATTTTGCGTTTAATATATTATTTAAATGAATTTTATTTTGCTTACATATAAACAAATTCGCTTTTAT
Organism: Argiope bruennichi; assembly: GCF_947563725.1. Lineage (NCBI taxonomy): Eukaryota > Metazoa > Arthropoda > Arachnida > Araneae > Araneidae > Argiope > Argiope bruennichi. The sequence continues at coordinate 68,509,431 of NC_079162.1, read as the reverse complement.
ATTTTATATATTATTTTTTCATTAATTTCTAATTGTAAAAATTCACATACATGGTGATTTTCAAGAAAATAGGAATTTCATATCTCTGTAAAGCACTTTTTATTTATTTTGCATAAAAAAGACGAATTGTGGCTTTAGGAATTGTACATATAAAGTTTCCTCTTTTAAAAATCCTGTTTCACTGATTAACAGATTTTTAACAAAAAATATGTCAATGATTTATTTTAAGTTGATTTTTCATTCTCATGACTAGGTGAAAATTTATATACTTTATTATGACTTGCAGTCATAAAAAATACTAAATATTAGCGTATTTATTATGACTCATAAGAGGGCGGCATATGGATATATGTTAATATATTAAGTACAAAATATTATCTAAGTCGACATTCGATGCTTATAAAGGCTGTAATAACTATCAGAACCTTATTGAAGCAGGTAGGAGCCTGAACAACTGTACTGCACAAATTATTAATATTATATAATTTATACTTTCTACAAATTAATTTGTCTGGCAGCTAGGTTAATGTCTTATTAATTGATCTGCTGCAGACCTCTTTAAGCCAACGGCCCTAGATGTCTGACAAATTGGAAATCCGTCACTGCATTCGAAGACTTCGAGATTTAAACGACACCCAATATTTTCAGTACAAATTACCATTCTAAATTAACATCAAATTGGATAAATAAAAAGTTAAAAGCTAGGGAATTAATTAACCCATTTCACAAACACTATGATTTGTTCCTACATTATGAATTAAATATGGATAAATAATAGTGTTGAAATGGAAATGTTATTATATTCGTAATAATTTTCGGAGAAAATGAGGAATAGCGCTCAGAAATTAACACATTTCAATGAAGCTTATTAAAAACTGTAACTATTTGCCGACGACACGCCACCGATGGAAAATTTTTGGAATGAATCCCCCAAAAGGGAGGGGCGAAAATACGAAGAATATAAATTAACATAAAAAATGCAGACTACTTTGACGGAACATTTCAAATAGAGTCTGAAGGCTTTTATGTCAGTTCTATAAAATAAATAGCAGCAGCGAGTTTGCTTTACTTAAGTGCTTCTAAAAATATCCAGGTAAATTTTTTTAAAAAGTGTATTAGAGCCCTACCGACAAAAGCTTTTAAGTTTAGAATATGTAAAAAGAATTGTTGGAACCTATGAAAGCACCTTTGCTTCAACTTCAATGTACTATACTCCATATGTAGTATGCTCCATAAAAGAAAAAACATAGGGATAGCTTTGGTGATCTATTCTTGATATTCCATATTTGAATGAGGAAAGGGATTAGCAAGCATATGAATTTATGATCCATGAATAATTAACATCATATTCGCTATATATATATATATATTAGAATATATCTATTTAAATATTTGATTCTATTTACATGTGATATTGTTTCACTTACAATGTGTTATTGTTTGTCGATTCGAATTTAAACATGGCACAATTATACTATCTACAGAAGACGCTAGATGGCGACACAATCTTCTCCAAAGACAGTAAAAACTAAAATAATTTTTCTACAATATGATATTCTCATGTCACGGATATTTAAAATTTTTCTGTTATAAACTGCAATAAATCTATAACAACAGAGTCTTTACATAGCACGATTTATCGAGGAATAAAGTACAAATTTCATTGTGGTTAAATATATTTATTTCGCTTAGCAAGGTTACAATACAAGAGAGAATGAAATAATTATGCTGTTAGAAAGTTGAACTAATAACTCTCAATATTTAATTGGATCATCCTATGTTTTTGGTACTTCAAATTGAGGCATCAAGAAATTACCAGTGGTGGTACTAGGCAATTTGTAGTACAAGGCAGTGTTCGTTAAGAAGTTGCTGATTTAATTAAATAGCCAATTTAATTTCACATTTAAACACATTTATAGCATCAGATTAATGATTTATTTTAAATTGTTTTTTATGTTAACATTAATGCTTTTATTTATTATGACCCAAGATTTAGTAGCATCCACGTTTGTATCATTAAACAGACTTTCGTTATTTATAAATATAATGAAACAGATAATGGCTTGGCAAATTATACTTGGCAAACTTTTAATATTATTCTAAGATTTTATGATTGATAGAATCTGCAATTTTTAGAAATTCATTTACTTGGAAATTTCGCTAATAACATACATTATAATCGATTTGCCTGCGGTTTCCCGTCACCCAACAGCCCTTGATAACTAACTAGTTGGCAATCCGACAATGGAAATGATTACATTAATCTGTTTATTTTAATCTAAATAATTCAGATATGTATTCGAAATTGAGTGTTACTGTTTGAAAAAAAAATCTTCGCAAGGATAGGCAAGGATAGATTTCTTTTAATATAAGTTAGTATTTCATGAATTAATTTCATGCAAAATTAGGGCTAGCTTGAAAATCATTTTTAGCCCCTAACTTCTAAGATATTGCAGTTATTCAAACACTTAAATTACAAAAATTGCTCGTCTTAATGAGGCTCTATTTTGGCTAATTTAATTTATTTTCTATTTTTAATATTAAAAAAGTTATAGCGAAATGAAAATTTCAACTCCCATACCATTTTCACTCCCTTTGGTCTGGATTTGTGAGTGTGTGTGCGTGTAAACTTTTGAACAAACGGGGGGGGGGGGGGGGGTTCGGGTTCTAGGGATCGTGATCGGTTAAGATCTGCAGAAATTTTCCTTAAGTCGTGTCATGACAACCATTGCAATAGGTAGTCTACCTATAGGAAACTACCTAACTGAATTTGAGTAAATTTAAATATGTAGAACGATCCTCTCCATAAAATATATTTCATACAGTTGTAGAGAGCATATTTCTACGACGATAAGATTTACAGTTTCGGCAGTCGAAAACCACTTTGGAGAGGGAAAATTCTTACTCCCTCGAGAACTACCTCGTGTGCTAAATCCTTTAGACGGTTAAATATATCGGTTTTCAAATATACACAGAGTTCGTGGCGTGGTGTGCCAATTACTTTTGAATATTAACTGCTTCAAGTCTAGCGGTACGCATTATGTATTCTCTTTCCAATAAAACTGCTTGGCAAGTTAACTAGTATTTACTGACCAATTTTTAGGCTAATATATTTTATCTGAAAGAATAGACACACGAACCATAAGTTATGCGAAGTCACGGAAATAGAAGATTTTCTTTCACACTGAACATTTTTCTATGAATAAAACAACTTACTGAAATTTTTTAGTTAAATTCCTATTTATATACGACGGATTCTGATGTCATTCTCCCATTTTATTTTTTAGAATTCTGCTTTTAGTCATCATTTTAATGCTTTGCTTTTATAAACAAAAGATGAATGAAGACATTATTTTTAAATAATTGTTAATGTGAAAAACATTATATTTTTCATTCATTAAGTTTAACAAAAAATAATTGTGGGGTTATTTATTCAGTGGTGTTGAAAATCAAAACTTTTCTTCATATATTCATTCAAATGTGCATTGAACAACAACAACACTATATATTTAATAAAGACTTAATGGAGCTAATCCATCACATTAATTCAGAAATTTGTTTTTTTATTCTTTTTACCATTATCTGCTTTTATAAGCAAATTATTTTACTCGATTACTGCAAGGATAGAATAGTATCTAAAATTCGTGACAACAATTAATCAGATGAATATTTTTTAAACCAAATCAAACATTGAATCAAATATTCTAATGCAATGAAAGCTGTAAGAAAATTTCAGGGAAAATTCATTATTTTTTATTTGAAGTTATAATTCTCAGTTATTAATAAATTGAATAGTAGGTTACGTTGAAAAAATGTAAGTTTTTTTTTTTTTTTTTTAAATATAGAGTACTAAAAGGCTTAAAAGAAGCGTATTTGAAAAGCTAATAAACTGAAAAATGTTGGAAAAATTATTTGCCAAATCTTATGTTTGTACGAAAGGCCAAATGTTTTGAAGAAATAAAACTACAAAATTTAAAACTACAAATTTAATTATATATATATATATATTTAAAACTATGCATTGCATTATAAATTGTTTGCGAAAAGCTGAAAATATTAAAAATTTGGTGAACAATTGTGGTTTGAAACGTTTTATAAGCAGACGCATCGAGGTACTTTGCATTAAAAAATCTATCTCTCCGAATAATTAAGTAATGTGTATGATTTTATAGTTCTATTTTGATAGCAGTCGAACATTTTGCAGCTCATTTAAATTTTCGCATTTTTTTATCTTATTTTTTTCTTGTCTTTATGAAATGATCCAAAATTCACTACGAGGTAGTGGCTGCCATTCCAGTTCCACTTACACCCTATCCAAGCCTACAATCAATCAGGATGCATCGGATTATGTTGATTTAATTAAAAGCGTTATCTTAAATTTAGATTTTTTTAAAAATAAAATTTTGGAATTGTGAAAACTGTTTTGATGTTGCCATCACCGACTCCTTTTCTGCATACTTTTTCTATAAGCTTTGTAATTATTGTGGCTCACTTTTAACAGATTAGTCATAGCGTAGAAAAATTAAGGAATAATAATAATAAAACTCAGGCAAAATTCTTTAATGTGAGGTCCATGATTTTTTACAGTCTGGATTACTCTGAGCAAGGTCGAATCATTAAACACACAAAGTAGGAAATATTAATTAAATTATTAAATAGGATAGGGGCCTCGAGGACTTGTGATTTTTTGTGAGATATTTCTAGGATAATCTAGTATAGATTTGATTGCAGAGGATAAGCAATCGGACACGCTCAATTTAAACGCTTAAAAACGTTTAAATTTCGCTTAAATTTCAGAATAAAAGAAAAGAAAAGAAAAATTCTTGGAAAATGAGTTTTTTTTTCTTTTTTCTTTTTTTGCGTTGTCAAATACTAGTGAGATTTATTTTTTCCTTGGTTGGTTCATTCAAGTCAACAATATTGCTAAACTTTGTATTTAAATGTTTAAAAGGTATTAAAAAGGTTTTACCTTTTCTTTATTACTTCGTTTTTAAAAAACTAAGTTTTTTATACGTGAAAAACTGAAATCAATTCTATTGAAGGAGACTTGAAATTAATTATTTTCTTTTGTAATAATATTTGCTACTTAAAAATTGTTTGTATGGATATTTAAAATCAATATAAAATATCTGACCTTGGAACATTGGTTGGGACATAATCCGGCCCTGATTCTGATCATATCAAGAAGATGCTGTTGGCCTCTACTAATATCAGTTTTATTAATACTGATTTCACCTAATTTAACTGCTTCAAATTTAGAATAGTAATTCCTCGAAGAAGTGAACCCCATCATAAATAAATGCCTGAATGTTAAGCCGTGAAGATGAAATAAATAAACGAATTACTGCAATGCGCACTGAATATTACCTTTTATTTTGCTGATAATGCCAGTTTTTCCTCTCTCTGATTCTCTGTGCTATCCCAAGTAAATATTTCCATTAATGTCAATAACATGATATTCCCGATACTTCAGATCGCACTTAGCTATTTCAGAATTTGTTCTACTTGGCAGTGTGATGTGGCTAACGTATTAGCCTTCAGGCTCATGTGTCACACTTAATATGTTCTTCCTTTCTTATTCTTCGGTATATTTTAGTTCCTATTTTTTCTTAAGAGATAGTATAATGCCTTCTACCATCAAGCTATGTTCCTTTTGTTACTATTGGTTGGCCTATATCATGTCGTTTTGAAAAATACTTCGAATATTTTTAAAACGGTGAAACCTCGAATTCTCATGAAAGTTCCAAAATTTTAGTCCTAATGCTTCAAATTAAATTGAATAATCTAATTTTAAAAAGTATATTTTCTGTTAACATACATAAAAAAATGAAGCATTTTCACGATATTAAAATTTTAAGAATTTAATCTTTATAATTTTAACGAAATTATACATTTTGTTTTTTGTAAATTTTCCATTTTTTTGGCACTTTGCTCGAAATGAAAATTAAATATATGCCATTTTTAGGGGGCATGCAAATGCCCAAATTTTGAGTTTCATTCTAATTCCCTATATGATGTTTTTTTTCTTTTGATCATATTACACAGTAAAAGTTTTTATGAATATGCTGGTAGGATTAGTTCTCAGGCTGTAAGACATATATAATTTCGTCATTCCTTTAAGAATATATTTCATCTCAACTGATCATTAAGTAAAAAAATGGGTTTAAAATTAATTTAAGAAGTCTCTTTCGCTTAATTAATTAATTCATTTTCTGTCCTGTTTGTCTGTTTATTGCCAATTTCGATTTTAAATTAACTTTCCAATGAGTTATAGAATTGAAATTTTAAACTTAATTCAAAACTGAATGATAAAGCACTCTTAACTATTTTCTTGTCTATACGTTAGTCTGTTCGGCACAAATCTTGCAATCTATTAAAAGCTTTCATATCAGATAAACGATGCTATGACAAGTCATTAGCTCATCGGGTAGTTAGTTCAAAATCGATAGCTAAATTTTACACAAAAGACTAAAAATCAGAAAACAATTATTTACATAAAGAAATATCTTAATATGCCCCTTTTTTAAAATGGTTCAAGAAGTGTAAAACACTTTCTCCTATCCCCTGTGGATTTATAATCGTTATTACTGATATCTATATTTGAATGACTTTTCTGCTGAATTAGGTTTTGGTTATAATAATCGCAATAGCCATTTTCTACAATTCCATAGTTGTATGATGAAAAATAAGTTTGTTGCTCAAGTTTTGCACACTAGTGTATGTTCTTGACGGATTTACGAACTGCGAAAATTTTTTTAATCACTTTAAGCAGCTAAGGAAAATTAACAGTTTTCATAAACATACATTGTTTCATACGAGAACAGCGATCTAGTATACAGTAGTATGAATGGTCACTCTTTATCAACATTTTCTGTATTTCTAGTCTATAACTGAAATAATAATAAATAATGGAGGCTATTTATAAAAATAAGTGACATAATCAAGCACAGATATGACAGTCTTTAAACTAATAAACACAGAATCAAACCAACTATGGCGGAAAAAGTCAGCAGTATATTTTATAGGTTAACTATTCAGACGTGCTACTACAATATTTGGAGCACAGTGACTTATCCAAAATATAAAGCATGAGTATTTGTGCTCTCTGAGTTAGTGTGTAGCACATATTTTTGGAGGATTTACAAATTAAATAAAAGGAATGCGCTTTAAACAACTCAAAAGAATTTATAATTCCCTAAAAACCACATATGGTTCCATAAGAGAACAATAAACCACTGAGTAATTATATGAATGGTCACTGTTTATCAATGGTTCTTCCCTTTTTTTTACCCAATGTATAACTGTGAGAAATAATAAATAGAGGAAATATTTTATAAACATAAATAAACACAAACAGGCACATGTATGATTAACTAAAAAAGTAAATAATCTAAAAAAAAACATAAAAACAAACTAATTGAAAAATAAAGCCAGTAATTTATTTTCTATCTAAGCTATAAATAGAAGCTACTACGATATCCAGAGCACTATCACCCATGCAAATTGTAAATCATGAGTATTCGTGCACTCTGAGCTAATGTATAATGCATATTCTTGGAGGATTTATAAATTAAGTAAATGCGCTTTGAACAGTTCTAAGACAATTTACAATTCCCTAAAAAGAGTTAATTGTTCCATAAAAGAACAATGAACCGGCGCGCAATAGTATGAGCTGTTACTGTTTAGCATAATAGCATAGCATCTTTCTTTTATTTTCTCTTTATAAAACAATGAGAAATAATAAATAACGGGAATTATTTATAAACATAAATAAGCACAGATATGATTTACTCAAACTAAAAACATAAAGGCAAACTTAATGAACATAAAAAGCCAGTGATTTAAGCCTAGTGTATTTTCTAGCTTAGCTATGAGGACAAGTTACAATGTTTACCTTGTGTGAGAAAAATTTCTTCGCTACAATTTTGTGGCCATCTCGAATCTGCGAAAAAGACAATACAAAATAAATGAAGAAAATAAGGTTCTTAGGTATGTTTGCTTCTCTAACTAGTAATGCTCTAAATCAGCTACCAATTTGTACCTAACAGCGATCATCTTAGCGAATCACAGAACAAAATAGGTGCAATTCACCCTTTTATTCTAGCAAATGAAAGCTACAACTGTTGTATTTGTAGTTGGTTTCAATCATGCATTTTGCAAATGATTATTTGACTGTACGTAATGATTGTAATGATAGTATTAAAATAGGGATAAGGAACCTTAAAAGGATTGTTGAAATTTCCTAGAATAAACCTGAACATACACCACATATCGGCAAGTAAGTACAGAATTGATCAATACAGTACAAAAGATTTCACGGCCAATTCAAAGTACGAGAATTACAGTCAATCGTCATCATATATACAGGGTGATTCAAAATTCGGCCAGGATTTTAAAAATCAATATCTTGTAACCGAATGTAAAACAATGCCTTTGTACAGAAAGGATAAAAATGAAAGTAGATTAGTTTCGACATGAAACTAGAATTAATTTTAAGCACAATTTACAATTTAGACCACCAGTAAATTCTATAATTATCGGAATAATGTCTTATGTCGGATGTATTGGTCGGAGTAACTTGTTTAGAAATTCGGCTCACAAATGTCAAACGGTCATTTAGAAACGCTGCTTTTTTCAAATGACAAATTTCATATGCTGTTATAAAATAAAAAATAGCTTTTAAAACTTTGGTCTTACTACATGGAGGCCGATATTCTGAACATTTTCAGGCTATTGTTCAATCATTATTTTATCCTATATAACACATCACTCCTGATATTGTAGAATCATTTGCTGATTTAAATAGTAAAATGTGCATTAATATATTCTGGGTTCTTGATTTAAAAAATTGTGGTTTCATTATTTATTTTCTCATGGGCAACGCCATTTTTGTACATTCATTCTTTTGCGAATTATTGATTTTAAATATTAATTCATTTTTCTAAATCGTCCTATATATGTACATACTAAATATTTAAATCTTATTGTTAATTGTATGTATTATTAAGCATCAGAATTTACAATATAATGAAATTGGCCTGTTATAATTAAATGAGCTTGATGAAGAGATCCAACAGTCTCAGTTCCATTTAAATTCGTACTCAGTTGTATATTATTTATATTGCAAATTTTGCAATAAAAATAAATGCTGGTGGAAATTTCTTAATTTAACAATGTATAGTAAATGTTCTGAAGATTTTTTTTATGCTTATATGTAAATAAATTTTCAGTATTCTGGAATTTGGTAAATATGGTTAGAGAATGAGATGAATTGGTGCATTTTTGATTCTTAGGACAAAATATTTTTTTCACAACCTAAACAAAAAATGGTTTTCAGATGTTTAGATATAATTAACAGCTGACTAATGCTGGCTAATTTGTACGTTTAATCTTTTGTCTGGACTGTGATAACGTATATAATTTATTTGCCTTAGAATAAAGCCAATTGGAAGATGCTATTCCATAACACAGAACTGATCATTCAAATTTGATGGAGAAATTAGGAAATAGCACACGAACACGATTTAACTCTGAAAAGCATGATCGCAAACATGCATAGCATAGTAGAAGATGCTGTGTGCATACAACTTCAGTCCAAGAGTAAATTTGTCAAACTGTCAGTGCAGCCGGACGTTATTAAGAAAGTTGTCTCCATAGAAGTCACATGATCGCAACAAATATCTGATTTAGAATCCTAAGTAATTATTTGGTGTACTGTACTTAATCAGAATTTTCATCAGACGGTGCGAATTCTTGGATGAACTAGCAGTTCTTGCGTCAGTTTTAGCAACTTTTCTCAAACGCATTCCTGTTGTTATTCGCTGAGGTATTTGACTATAATCTGACGATGCTTCAGTACATTCTTAGATCGCTGCAATAACTTGAATAGAAAATTTGGAACTAAAGAACATGATGGGGTGGTACAATCCTTTGGTCCCAAAAGATACCTATACATTTCGTTTTGGAGAAGGTCAAGAGAAACTTATTGTAAAAAACTCTTATTGGCAACGATATGGACTTTGTCACGCGAACATCCGTTGAACGATACTGACCTTGAAATACCTACTACTTTCTACAATGGCCGTCATTCAATATTTTAGCAAATGGTTGCATTTTTGACCACTTGCTGTAAATATGTACCAATGATGGAGAAATAAATGTAATTTGATGGCTCGTTCAGTTTTGTGTGCTGTTTACTGTTTCCTTCCCTTCACTTATTTGGTGTATTTTCCCATTTTTCCGACTATCCTTCTTTGCTCAAATTAAGTTCTTTTATTATTCCCTATATCCACTCTAAATTTGAATGATCAGTTTTAAATTCTCCTGAATATGAAAATATTTAAGAAATTTATAGGTTTTCGAAATAACATTAATCATTGTTTATTTATTGGAAGAATCATTTCGTTTCTTCAAATATGATGAAGAAAAGGATGAGTGGAGTAGATAAATTTCATTTCCAGTGGTATGTAATTGATTCTCATGCACATGCATATCAATCCAGTATATAATTTTTGATTCACCTAAATAAAATTAATGATTGAATAATATTATTACTGAAATTTCCGACTGTTCTAATATCGTTGTAAATGTTATTACCTCACTCAAAGTAATTATTACAAGATTCAGATAAAATTGCTTCTTCAAGAAATTGACACACCTTTCTGTTATTAATGAAAGATATTTACTAGTTAAAACAGTATCATTACTCTGTTTATGAATAATACATAAGACTTAAAGGTTGACAGATACTTATACGTTATAAAGATATTGAACATTTATTAATGAATATTTCACTATCCATATTTTCGTTTTTATCTATTTTTGATAAAAACTCGTTTTTAAATATTGTATATAATTTATTTTCATTTGTTTTCTCTTGTTTTATACCTCCAATCTTCCCATATACTTACTGTTTCTATTGCTAGTTTTCAAAGACCGATAATCCGTTTTCTTAGTGGATTGAACTAGTTACGACAAATTACTCTTTGCAATTTTCTATAAAGTAATTTCTTCCAAGCCTCTTAAGCAAGAGCGTTGGATGTTTAGAAAAAATTGCTAGAATTAATACATCTAAATAATTTTAGGATTTAAAATAAGTTTGTCGATACATCTATTGATATATTCACATAATGCATCCCTTCATTTATTTTGGTAAATCTCCTCTGTAAGGAATAAGTGTTATTCTCCCGAATAATTGGAATAGGCGGAAAAGATTTTGTCGACCGTAGCTTTTCAGACTTTAAAGTAGTCTGTTGTAGATATAGGCAACCTGAAGACTGACAATATATTTTAGAATTTTGTACATACCTCCAGGTCTTGAAAAAACCTGTCGAGCGTAGATTCTGCCAATCCTTCATTCTCAAAGGACCTTGCCAGAGCATCGATTTCACTTTCGCGCGTGGCTCCCGGGCAGTCGAACATGTGTTCAGAGTCGCACATACAGTCTTGAGACCGCTGGTATTCTCGGCTGAAGGCGGCTGTGTTTTCAAATTGTTCGAGGCATCCATCATCAGCTGAAACGGGGAAAAAATCCAGGTTGTTGAAATAATGATGCTAATTTTTAATGATTTTGAAATGATTTGTATTCATTAAAGGCCATTTTACAAAATTTGTCAAAAATATCGAAAAGCGTGAAAATATAAAAACACTAAATCAAACATTTTTTGTCATAAAGTACATGACTTTATACCCGGTACTGCAATGAAAATAAGAGCATAGTAGGATTTCATGGCGTGAGGAGAGATCAGGCCGTCATCACAAGGGCTAAGACATCTCCACACACGGTGGAATCGCATGTACAGGCATATGCACAAACCATCACAAAACTTCGTACAAGATTATTTTCCATGAATGGGTATGCAGGACCGCTATTTAGTTGGTGCTCATTTTCTGCTAGAAAGCTTCGCCATAACAAAATTTTTCTGGAATTTTCTTTTTGTCTGTATTAGTGTAAAATATTCCATAAGCCCTTGGAAAATTCACATACTTTGTTCTCACTGAAGGACAATCTCTTTTTACATGGAAAGTACGAATCTATGGAATCTTTATTTCGTTTTGTCTATGAATATACGCGAATAGTTTATCGCATATTCCCATGGTCTCTAGATCCGTTCAACCATCTATGTAATTGCCATCATAATAATGTCTGAGCCTACCATCAGATTTGGTGTCGCTTTTACTAGGCTGCAGATGTAACCTGACATTCACCAAAATTTTCCAGCTTAAACATTACGAAAGAAATATCAACAACTATGGTTAAAGGCAGCTCATCTGAATAATTCCCTCAAATATCTATGACGGAACATTTTTTTTTTCATTTTAAGAAAAGTATTCACTAAGTTTATGTATCGCTTCCATTTACACTAAGTGCTCTAGGGAAAAAATATTCGAATACATTTTCTAAATTCTATTTAATGGCTAGTTAACTTTCCGATAAAATTCTATGGTTTCTTTTTATATGTTTCTGGTGATTCAATGAAATGTGTGCATACCTATGTATCCTAATGGGCAGGGATTTGGTGGTTGACAATATGCAGGCAAAGCGGCATCTGTCTTCACAATCTTTACATTTTTCATACTTCCATCAGGTTTCAATCGCTGGTATCCTTCACCCGCTCCACCTGTAAAAAAACAATGCATTTAGAAATCAGATAACGAATCCAATATACATTTTAAGAATATATGATAGAATGCAGATATATTGAAAAGCAAAGCCTAATGGCTAATTAAATAAACCATTTAATTATCAATAATAAGGGTAAGGTCCGATAAGTGATTTATTTGATTCTTTAAATAAGCTGCTAATTGAATGTAGATACCATATTCGAATCGGTCCTACCTGATTTTAGTTATTAAGGCAATGATTACAATTAAATGGTTTCATTCTAATGATAAAGTGTAAAATAATTTTAGATCACTCCGGAATAGAAACGTATTTTAACACTTCGATGATAACTAGGCAAATTCTGAATGGAATCTAATAGGCTCGAATTGAATAAGATGGTATTTCTAAGACCCTTTGAAGCAATGGTATGGATTTTTTTTTCTATTTTGTATTTAATTATGTAGGAGAATTGATAACATACGCTGATTATATTTTACATTAAAAAAATTTCATTTATCTTATATTACTGTCAGATGTCTTTAAACCATCATTTATTTAAAACTTCAGTCTATTTTAAACAACAGCTTTTAAGTTGAGAAAGAAAAAAAAATGAAAGAATACTTTAAAATATCTGATGAACTGCCACAGAGACAGCGAAAAAAAATACTAGTGATTTGATCCACGGGAGATAGAATTTTCACTGTTGATAAGAATTTCGAAAGAAAATTGCTAAAAGTTTAAAGAATAGTGAAGGGGAAAGTGTTAAAAGTTTAAAAAATAGCAAAGGAAAAAGTGTTTAGAGTGAACTTCTATAAAAGGAGCTTATACATATGAATTTGTTTCTCGACCAGCATTATCCCTGAAAAACATTTAAAATATGTTTTCGAAATTTATTATGTAAAAAGTATTAGATCAGGATTCGGTTAACCGTAACAAATTGTCATTCCCTTAAGAGCATCAGTTGTAATGTTGCAACTAATGTGACTTCTCTTTAAGATCAACTTAACGGATTCTTACAGAAGAATTTTCAACCCAACTGTAATGGACATACGCTAAATTTACGTCCATAAAATATTAGCTGTAATTAGACGGTGCTGCTACTGCGTTCTGTTCCTTATGGTTAGGTAAAGGGATTCTTACAAACGGATTTTCTTTATGACTGCAATGAAGAATAAGTAAGGTAAAATAAGAATAAAAGTTAAGTAAGGTTAATAATAGTAAAGAATAAGTCGGGTTTTCTTACGTTTAATCTTAATTTAATAGGTTTCAACCAATGCGACACTTTTCTTAGGTTCGTTTAGCAAATTTTTAATACTTTGATACATCACTTGTTCCAACATCTGAAATCATAAATGAGGTATTTTTAAATCTTCAATGGAGTTCAACTATATTGCAACATTAGTACGTATGTTAATTTACCTCCGAAAGTTCTGATTGATATTTCAGATGTTATTAGAAAGAAATTCCAGTTTTATTTTCCTTTGCAACAATATTTAAAACAGTAAAATCGTTATACTGTTGAAATATCTATCCCAATTTCCGAACAGCTATTTCAACCATTTATCTTATCTTAAAATATACTCTATTTTCGAACAAAATAGATCGATTTCTAGCAGTTAATGAGCGCCGTGCTCAGAATTTTGTTCGAAAATCAAATCCATACAAGAGTTTCAACAGGGCTTGTTAAAATAATATAGCGAATAAAAAAAGAAAATAGTTTATTTCAAGCATAGACTACCTTATTTAAATATCGCTATGCACACAAAGAGAAAGAGGGAATGAACCGAAAAAGTTCTTTAGATCCATTTCTTTTTAGGTTGTTATCTCCAGTTTCCGTAACCATGACACCATATATCGGGAATCAGACAACTAAGCCTTTTGTTTTCGCCACTTCAATTTAGAGGGGATATGTTAAAAGAGGGTATCTGAAGTATAAAATCGAATAGAAGGAACAAGTCTGCCATCTCGAGTTTCATTCGAATTCGATGAAACCATGGTAACGGAAGGGAGCATTTCGTCTTAAGCCGATAATTTAAAATAAATAGATTATAATGGTCGTTTTCTCTTAAGAATTAACTTCTAAGCCTATTTTAAGATACAAAGTCATTTCCTTAGTTAAGTCTGAAATTCAAGAGTTGATAATAGTTAAATATATTTTGAAGTTGTTAAGTAAATTATTTCAGTTAGAACAGTTACATAGAATAAAAGTAGGTATAAATAGAATGCATATTATTAAACTAAACAGTAAACGATACTGTATTATAAAATAAAAATCTTATATGTTCGGTTGGATAAGAGTAATTCACCTAGAATGCAAAATTATGAATACAGAACTTAAAAAATCGCCACTTTTTAAAACACCAACACATTATTTATGTTTAATATACAAGGTAATTCAAAATTCAATGAAAAATCTGTAAGAGATGGTAGAAAGCACATAAAACGGCATCCGAATGATAGTTCATTCGGATGCCGTTCGGAGGATACACGAAAAAATGAAAATAATACGAGAAATTCTTATTTGTCACGTGGAGAGTACATGCATTTGTCCGATTTAAACCTTCAGGAAACACCCTTTATTTATTTGGTTGTTTTAAAAATATTTTATAATGCAGTCTTGAATAATTTTAGATTGTACTGTCAATGATAAATTTTGGAACTCTTTGAGTTTATTCGTTATTTTGAACAATTGTTTTTAGAATATGTAAAAATGCATTATTTTCTTTAGGGCATAAAAAGCTTGGAATACATGATAGCTTATGTGTCAGTTTTAATTTCTTTCGAACTTAATTGCTCTGAAACAAATAAAAAATAAAATTAAATTAAATTAACTTCGTCTAAGTGCTGTTTAAAGACTGTTTATTTCAACGTGGTTCGTATTAGTTATCTGAATTCAGTTTGAGAATCACTATCAAGCCCATCTACTTAAATTCCGCATCATTCAAATAAAAAAGCTGTATAAAGCAAATTGAACTGTTCAGATCATTCACAAAACAGATTTCGGTTAGTCTCGATTATCAACGAGTCCTAAAGGAAAAGAAGATAGATGGTATTTATTGCTATATTTCAAGTAAATCTACGCGGTGAGCAAGTAATGAAATATAAATTTCAGTTTACATTACCACCTTATTTTGAAGCATACGATGTCACTGGAAAATTTTACTTTCAAAGATGACTTTGTTTTCTGTGAAAATTTCTTGACGGACAGAACAGGGGAACATGAACATAAGATATTTTAAAGAATATCGGAGAGAAGAGTTTCCTTCCATCACCTTGCTTTGTGGGGTAAGGAATTTTCAAAACATTTCTTATGACTGGAATAGTTCAATCTATTTCAATTTCCAACAACATTTCTTTTCCATTGATGATAAAGTCACGCAACTGGATATCTTTAGAAATCTTTTCTGAATGATCTTTGGTTTTGAATTATATTTTCAAAATGCTAGCGATACTTTAGAGCAATGTTCTCTATTTCAAATTCAATTCTTTATTACACGTATTTATTTTAAGTGCTTCAAATATCCAAATTACTCACATATCCTGGAACATAAATATTTTAGTGACGGTTTCTACCCAATTAATAATCAAAATTTTTATTGAAAGCTGAATGACATTATTTTCAGCTTAAGCAATGCTTATATTAGCTTATATGGATATATATTTCAAATTTATTAAAACCGACAGAAGAAGGAATTGGATTAGTTATTTGTTAAGAAAATATGAGCACTATTTTCATCCTGAGGAATGCTGAGTAGCTTGTTTGGATATGTATTTCGAATTTATTAAATTTGAAAGAAAAGGGAAATGGACTAATTATTTATTAAAAATTTTGATGCATTTCATTCATCAAAAACTGCTTACACTACTAATATGCGAATTTATAAATTCAAACGAATATTTATTTACATCGCAGCCTATATTACAGGCGATGAATTTTTAATAACTAAGATAAATAAAATAAAACAAAGAAACTATAAATCGTTACTAATACTTCAACAGAAACTAAAGAATTGGAAAAATAGTAGATTTAAAAGGTGAATAACATCATTGTAATTTTAAAAACCAAATGAAAGCGACTAAAGAGTTATTGGATAATAAATAACTGAAAACAGAATTGTAATTTTTGTACATTTTTAAAAGATACATTACTTTTTTCCTAAACTTATTGCAAAACCAGATAACAGTGTAAAAAATATCGAAAAAAAAAATCGCCTTTAAATGTATTTTTATAGTAAATCCATGTATAAGCAGCTGGTTTGTTTACCATGGAAATTTCTAAACAAGCATAACTCTTTCGTGACTGAAACAAATTCAAACCTTAAACATATCACTGTATTCTAGCTTGTGTGTGTGTGGGGGGGGGATCGTTGCAAATAGCTCTCCAATCGAAGTAGACTTCATTTCTAGGGTTTTGCAAAAGAGCAGGTCGAATATTTTCAGCATGTTCCGAATGATTTACATTTGGATACCAAGATATTTGTCTGTTGCCATAGCATTACTAGTCTCCCTTTTTCTTTGTTGTACGAAGACCTGCTCATTTGATTTTCGATCGATAGTTTCCCTCGTCGTTTCCAATCGATCAGAATTCTGGCTTAACCTTGAACTTCATTGACACTGTCGAAAATAAGGTTTTCCCCCTCCCCCCAATTTTAAGATTTGTGTTCAAGGGCGGAGTAAGCTTGTTGGAAGTCCCTGGCTCTACATCCCCTTGTATAATACAGTGTGTTTGGCTTTACATTCACTTGTATATTCCTTTCATGATTCAGTGAAATATTTGAAATCTTTATGCATTTCGGCTTGCTAGCAGTTTTTTTTTTAAATATGTATAATCGCATATTTCTATTGATTAGTAAATTCTAAGGTTATTTAGTTCTTTTTTTACATATAGATGTGTCATATAATTTAACTTGCCTTCTAACACTGCAGTTCTATTGCAACTTCTGACTTTTTTTTCTTTTTTCAAAACACAAAATGATCCTCTTTAAAAAGGAAAAATATCAATAATTAAGAAATATCAAAATACAACTTATGGCCATATTTTTAAAATAATGAATATTTGAAGATGTAATGTTTTCAAAATTAGTTAGTTATTCGTAATATAAAAATGCAACTGTTTATTAATCATTTATTTATTTTTTAAATTCGAAAATTGTATTTAATATATTAAATGACGTATACTTTCCCAGTAATGTTTCAGATGCACTGTTATAACAAACACTACAATTTATATACCTTATTAACCTTACCTTATTTTTTACTGAATTATATTTATCTTTATATATAGCTTATTTCTACTGAATCATATCATTGGAAATAACTCAGTATTGAAAAGATACAGTCCGTGCAAATATAATAAATGAGAATGTGATGCAAATTAAAGTCTTTACTCTTTTGTTGAATATGAAACTAAAAAAAAAAAATCATAATTGCTTTCTGAAATTTCAAACACATTATTTTAAATCTTGCTGCAGACAGTATAATTAAAATGATGCATACTGTTTATTAAAATCATGAATGCAACTCTAAAATGCAATATATGAAAATATTTCGATTTCTTATTACAATATCATGATTTCAATTTTTTTAGAATATTCATTTATGATATTGTCATGTTGCTCAATAAAATTTTTGCTATTAAATACCATACAGCATTAAAATGGGTTAGTTATTTTATTGATCTTCTCAAAATGAAACAGTTTGTTAAACAGATTTCCATTTCTTTTTAAGGAGAGTAAATTCGTTTTTGCAAAATTACAAAATGTTCAAAAGTGTTTTTTTTTCTCTTCTGAGCTGAGATTCTCCGAAAATTCGCCAGTGTTTAGTTCGCTTCACATTACTGTGGTTTAAGGTTCACAAAGCTACAATTATTGTCGGTTCTCAAATATGCTTATATCTTTACTAAGCACTAACTTGTCACATGACAAAAATAATAATAATAAAAATTCCAGAAATATCTAGATATATCTTCCCTTAATAAGATTTCTCGTGTTCAAGAGAGTTCGAAAGAGTTTTCTCGTGTTAACGAGATTTCTCGTTCGTTTCCTGTGTTCCTGTTCTCTGATTAATATAAACAGCAAAATTGGGCAACACAGATAAGTGTTTTAAATTGACTTTTAATAGACGTTTAGCAAAAGTGAGAAGGGAAAATCGACGGTAATCGAGAGTTTCTGGTTTTAATCTTGGCCGAAGTAGCTAACTCAAAGCAAATAATTTTATTCATTATTAATTATTCCAAAACGGCAAAGATGACATTTATTGCAGTCTATTTCTCTGCTTAGTCTCACTCCACGTCAATTTAAGGTGTAAGTAGGCTTGAAAATGCAATATATAAAACTTTTCGAAACTACTAAAGAATGCAGCACATTTTCTTGTAGGTTGATATTATTGAGAATGAATTACAATGAATATTCCCAATTGTAGTAGCGATATTTATAATAAAATTTTGCATAAAATTATTATTAATAATTAAACAAAAGATAAAAAGCATTTAAAAATGATTTCAGAATATTGTTATAGGGTCTATTAATTCACCAGAAACCTTTTTCTTGGAAGAACTTAAAAAGTGATTTCCTTGAGTAAGCGAAGCATACAAACCAAATTAGGGCTCATAAATAGTAAGCTTTCAATCTTTTTATAATGTATACAAGCTTATATCTAACTGTATTTGAAGAAAAGCGAATAATGCAATATTGGATCTGTTTTACCATCGACTTTCTCGTTCGCTTTTACTATATAAACAAGCAAACTAAAATAATCTTTTCAAATATGGCGATGTTTTATTTGCTTTTTGATCATAGTGAAGAAGAATATTGGAAGAATATCTCTTTCCAAAGACATATTTTATTCAATAATAGATGCAATCTTACAGTTTCGATTCAAAGACTTTAAGGCAAATTCGGATTTTGGATTTATTATGTTTGCATAAGCGTATATAGACAGATAGATAAACAAGCAACCCTTTTATTCATGGCCCGGTTATACAAACGTGAGTTACACATATGACTAAACGGATCACCTCTCCATTGACAATTTGGTACAAAATTTGATATAAATCTACAGCTGTTGCATACATTTGTTTAAATTGCTTTCTTATATTTGTAAAGATAGAATTTAATAATCATTTTTTCTTTTTTACTCATTTCCTGACTTTCAAAATACGTGCACTTGTTTATTCTTGAAGACAACACACAATCCTAATTATTTCGGAATTCAATTATCAGTTTAGCCCCTTAATTGAATCAAATTTTTATTCTATACGACACGTGTCACCTGGATGTGAATTTAAGTAAACTGACAGAAATAATATATGTTGTTGTTTCTTATGGCACTTGTTATGCACAAACCCGCTGTTAGAAAGACAGCGATTTTAAGCAGGTGGGGGAGCGTTACTTGTTTTTATAGTAGCGCAATCTAGGGCCAAGAAAACGACTTAGCTACACATACGTCACAACCCTTTTCACTGGGCGGACTTCATTCACTCATCGTAATTTAGACCTGAATCAGAGAACGATCACCCATGATCCAGTGCCCCCCAGTGGTATTACTCGCGACATGGAGGACTTTGTGACCACGACACATTTATACATGCGTCAGCCACCAGCCAGTTCGGCCGGCGGGGTGCGAACTAGCAACCTAAGGGGCGCGAATCCAACGCTCTACCAACCAGGCTATCCCGGCCAAGACATAACATATTAAAGACTAAAAAGCCGAAAACAATTCAAACAAAATTTCTGTCAGTACTTTAATGAAAGTATATTTATAAAATAATTTTTTTTGTATGTGGGTGTTAACGCCATATATCGACAAGATAAATAGACGAATATTATTCTTAAAAAATGGATTGCTATTGATGAGCAAGCTCAGATGAAAAATATGTTCCTAATAATGTATTTTCAGATTATCTAAATTTAAAGGGCGAATGCTTTAGCAATTGCCGTTCTTGCTTTTTTGCATGCTTGGCAATGAGATAGTGGACAGAGAATTTTACTATATCAAAGGCGATCAAAACAAAGATTACTTTTCTGTCTTTAGCAGATGCAGACTCAAAGTATTAACTTTGAAATTCCTACAATTCCTATATTTCTTTATCTGCACTGATTGAAAAGGATTTTACGAAATTTTAATAATATTTTTGTTCGTAGATTCAGAAATATTTTGTTTAAAATTTGAATTTTGTCTAATTCCTGTGAAAAACAAGGTTTGTCAAATGTAATATTTCATACTATTTTGCTCAATTTTCCAAACTTAATTAATTTTCAGATGTATTTAAAATAATTCTTTTCCCATCTCCAATGCTTGTTAAGTTCTAGGAATTAAAATATCTATAAATATATCTTTCGAGGGTCTTTCTTTTTTATAAAGTAAAATTAAATTGGGCAGAATTTATTGTACCTGTAAACATTTTATTCAAAGGTACAGTGCCTGTAAATAAAACTGTCAGAATTAACAAGATTTCTAAACCACAGTTTTCAACAATAGATCAAAAACAAACAACTGCATATTTGTATATTTTTAATGATGGAAATAGCGTTAATCTGATTACAATAATAAAAAAGTATTAAAATTAAGAAAAGAGAAAAAAAAATTACAATATAATAAATTTTTAAAACTACAAATGATATTTTTTATTTGAAAGTATTGTACCTGTTGTGTCAAATCCCATTTGATCTATCGCAACTAACGCCACCATGATTCGAATAATAATAAAAAGAATACTTGGTTTTTGCGGATAGGCACCCTCCTAACTACTGTCTGGGGCCGATGCTGCGCAATTGAGGCAAAAACCACGTTAACTGTAGATACTATGCCTACATATAAGGCTTCAACCCCCTGCTGCTTGAAAAGTTAATGCTTTAGTTGAATATTTCTGTACTTGCAAATAAAGTTTATCTGTATATATTGCGCTTAAAAACATCGTTATCCATGAAAATATATTCAAAAATTAAATACCCCTTTTTCAGCATTATTTATTAATAATTTTATGCATCCATAATATATCTATCATTTTTTATGCATCCATATTAAATATATCATTTTTTATGCATCTATCATCTTATTCCAATAATCAATGTTTCTTTTGCAGATTTAACATCATTTGTTAATGAATTATAATTCCTCCTCATCATTCACCTCTAAATAACCTTCATGAAACTTAATTTAGCAAAACTTAATTAATTATTTCATATAACAAATGCTAGAATTATCCTAAAACTAGTTTTATGTTATTATTATTACCTAGAAACATATCACAAACATATTACCTGGGATTTCATAATAAATTATTTTCCAATTTGTCTGGTATGTATTCAGAAAGATTACATTTCAACATTTTAAGAGACTTATTAAATATGTCTGCAATGTATAACTTAATATCAAATTATTAACGAACCGACTCTTAAATGGAAATGAGATCCATTTAAATGGAATCCGATTCTCTCTAAAATAATTGGGGATAATCCGAATAATAACTCTTCAAAGTAGTAATTTCGAAATTTATTTAAATTCCTCATAATGATGTGATGTTACCTGCTAGCATCCGTTACTTGATAATGATTGTTATTTCTAGTAGGATCAAATCTAGGTTGAGCGTAGGAAATTTATATTGAAATGAAAATGAGTTTAAAGTACAGAATTAAATATTTATTAGAAAGAAAGTATGCTTTTTCTTCAAAACATTTTTCAAAGGTTTTCTGAAGTCTTTTTATTTTAATCTTTTGTGAGGCATAGGCATTTAAAGTAGTAAGAAAAGTTCCTTTTAAATTATTTTGATTTTCTCTTTAGGATGAAATTCACCTTCGAATAAAATTAAATGTTTAAAAATTTTAGCATTAATAAAAACACGCCTATTCATGTCGACAAACCATGAGGTAACAATTTGTCATTTCGAATCTACAACAAAAATATTTTTTTATGGATATGGAACATCAAGTGAAATGATAATAAAAAAAAAAGACTGTTTGTGACATAAAATTACAATTTCAAAAGGTCCCCAAAATACATTTGAATCAATTTCCGAACAAGATTCTCTTCGAAAATTTATTTAATTAACTTAATTTTTTACAAAAATAATTTATTATTTTTTACAAAAATAATTAATAATTTTTACAAAAATAATTTTTTTTTACAAAAATAATTAATAATTTTTACAAAAATAATTTTTTAATGACTTAATTTTTAAAAAAATCATTTTGATTATGATAGACTTCTCTGAAGAAGTGAGAGTTCTGTAAAAGAAGTTTATGCTGTAATATAAAAGTTGTCGCCACTAAAATACAGAAGCAGTAAAAAGTAAATACTGTCAAAGTTATGCAAATAACCTTTGACCAGTGCTTCTGATTTTTTATATCCTTTACTGATATATTTACAGTGGACATGGCTTAACATTCTTCCATCTTTTCAAGCAATTGAGTGCAAGTTTTTATTTAAATATCTGCATACTTAGTTTCAGAGTATTGTGCCAAAAACCTCCTTTTTGCATAATTTGGCTATAAATTCAATATTTTTATTCTATAATATTAGCTCATTTAAAATCTCAAAAATAAGCTAAAACTATACTCTGTTTAATTCTGTGAATCTTAGTCCAGTGTAAAAGAAATTTGTTTAGACTGATAAATATTAATAAATTTTTTGCTTAGAAAATATAAGATTGCAATTTATTTTATAAACCCTTTGAATTTTTTTTTCTATTTATTTAGAATTTAATTGAAAAATTTCTATAAATCTTCAGAATTAAAAAAAGAAAAAAATCCTTATTTTACCTTGTCAAGTAAGGGAGAAAATGTTATTCGATTTAGATAAATAAATAAAACAACAATTAAATCTGAACTTTCTGAAATAGTAATCGAGTTCTAAATTAATTCTTATAAAAATCTTACAGAATAAAATTTAAAATAAAAGTAAAATAAATGGGCATTTTACCATTTGCTTGGAGCAAAAGGGCCAAACATGATTCTTGTTCTCCCCCCTCCCCCCAAAAAAAAATAAAACGAATAACCAACCAACAAACAAATAAATGAACAAATTATTTTATTTCTAAAACAAAAAAAAAGCACAATTTTTCATTTTTAGGAATCTATATATGCCATTAAATATCTATACTCGAATTAAAAATACATTCAGATATAATTACGAAAAATTAGTCTCCTGACAGACAAAATCCTCACAAATCAATACCTAAATCCATGATATTAAATATAATAATGCGTCTAATTAAGCTTTTCAGTTTAATTAAAGCCTAATTTTGATAAATTTTTCACATTTCTTATTAATTATTTTATTTACTAAATCAAAAGAAATTACGTTATTAATCAATCTGCTATAGAATATCTTCATAATATAGCCTTTAATATAGTGACGTAAATATATTATTTGAAAGTACATAAAAAGAGCAACCGTTTTTTTAATAAAACGAATTTCATAAATCTTTATTTCAATCCGTGATTTTTTCAGTTTTAAGTTGTTAAGTTTAAATTCATTTTCTTAATGGCATAATATTAATAATTAACAATTAAAATCGTTAACCAATTATAGATAATAATTAATTAAAATTAATATTTAATTACATGAAATTGAGCGCGATTAAATATCATTATAGCATTTTAACGAATATCTTGAATTGGGATTATGAAACTCGCACAATAAAAAAAAAAAAAAAAAAAAAAAAAGGAATTCATTCATATAGGAATGAATTGCTTGATTTTTAAAATGTAACACTGAACTTTCTCAATAAGAATAAGTTGATACTCATTTCATTTTTAATATATATATACATACATTCTGTGAAGAGCAAATTAGTTATTAGCATTTGCCAGTTATAAAAGAAAAGTAACAAATGTAATAAAACAATTTTATTATTACACGAAAAAGATGATTTTTTTTTTTATTTTCAACATTTCCATTATTTAATTTTCGATTTATTATTATCATACAAGATATAAAACTGAAATTAAAATTTTTAACTCTAGGTAATGCTACATTTATAGAATTAAAATTTAATTAAAGTAATTCATTAATGGATAATTAAGTTTTGAAACCTTTATAACAGTGCATTTTCTCCGAAAACACAAAAAAGTGCAAAATTCAAGCACATCAAGAATAGAGTGAGAAATCTATCACAAAATTCCAATATAACAAGCACGAAACGTCAAATTAAATAATAGCACGCAATAAAATCCGTCTTACTTCTGAATACTCCGATACATAAAAGCTGCATTCTAATATACATAAAATGAATCTCGAAACGATATGTTGCTGCACTAACATTTTGAAAAAATCCGGGTGCTCAAACGTCAGTTTACTGCAACATAACCACACTCATTACAAATACCTCCCACCTTTTATTGATGTGACAGCAAACCTATAGTTTTCGTGATTTTTTTCTTCACCATGGTTGTTATCCCTGAACTGCATCGATGCACGCAATTTAGTGCTTTCCTAAACTTGACTTGTACCATTAGCTTCTAGTATCATAAAAGTTTAGTCAATCATTGCGGCATTGCTTTTTTCACGATTCTTTTATGGAATGTTGCGAAAGGAGCTGCTTATGATGATCTGTCAGCAGCTGGACTTAAATAGTCTTATGTTAGCTTATAATTCAGAAGTATCTTTAGAAATCCTCCAAAGGAGAAACGTTACGATCTGTTAGAATAATAGCTAATTCACCAACTAACCGATCGATCTGTCAGTACAAATGGATAATGGACAAACATATGCCGCAAATCTCATATTGCTTTGAGATGAGAACTCTGAATTGTGCAAGAGACTCAGAAGCTTTTCAGATGTAGAAACACGTTTCATTAATGGAGTAGATATATGTTTGAGTGGTTCTAGAATA
Organism: Argiope bruennichi; assembly: GCF_947563725.1. Taxonomy (NCBI): domain Eukaryota; kingdom Metazoa; phylum Arthropoda; class Arachnida; order Araneae; family Araneidae; genus Argiope; species Argiope bruennichi. The sequence continues at coordinate 68,483,995 of NC_079162.1, read as the reverse complement.
GTGGTTCTAGAGTGGTTCTTAATGGTAGTATTCCCTTTCATTTGCTTCTTTGAAGTTTGAGATCACTCATAAGTCCATTTCAAAGGTTTGCTGTATAACATAGAATTACAAATAATAGAATGTTAATATTTATGGGGTTATACACAAATATAGATATTAACTTTAATCAAATGCCTGTTTGTTCCCTTCTTCAAAAATGTTTTCCCTTTGTCGAAAAACTTCATTAAATCTCATTAATTAAGAAACATTTTTGAACTTTAAAAAACATTGCTTTATTTAAATATGTTAACAACATTAGTTATTGTAGGACATATCTCTTGATCTCATACACGACCAAATGAAAAGGACGATATCTGGAGGGGCATACAGCCTTTCAAACTTCTCCGAAAGATCGTTTAACCCTCGACGTCAGAATTAAAATGCACAAGTCCACATGCTCGATAGATCTTCGGTGGAATAAGGATCCGTAACTGAGCCCCTGTTCAATCCCGCTGTCGAGACCTTCCCACCAAGCCGTTGTGGGATCGAATAAATCTTCCCACTGTAGGATTTCAATAGAACATTTTATCTCAAGTAATGTACAATATAGAAAGTTTATTTTAACAAGAATTTACTCTATTAATAGTAGTTCAAGAATGAAATCATTTCCTTGAAATGTATGCATCTGTATATAAATAAATGAAAGAAAGAAAACCGAGTAACGCTTTGAAATATAAAGATAATAATTATTATTAAAACAGGAACTTTTAAATTGAAAAATAAAAGGGGGGCTCAATCTTTCTTGGTAGAGCCATCTTTTTTGAAGAAAAAAAAACCAAGTGAAATTTTCTTCGAATAAAGGATGGAGCTCATTTTAAAATAATCTTAAATAAATTCGAAATCATTTTTATTTTTGGGAACTTAATTTTGATTTTCAATTTTTGAGATGAGCCAAAAAGTAATGACTGAATTCTGAATAAAAAAGAAATAAAGTGGTCAAGAAATAAAATTTTGTCTTATTTTTTTAATTTCATAATGTGCGTAAACTTATAAAATTTATGTTTATTTATAAATAAAAGATTGTTTTCTAACAACACATTGTTAAAGAGACAAAGAATATAATAAAATGAATAAAGTTATGAAAGTGCTAAAAATGTTTGCTATTGTCTGTCGGAATTATTGTCTACCGGAATTTCATGGATATAAACATCGAAATCAAAGCTTTTAAAATTCTCGTTGTAACAGTCTTTTATAAATTTTACTTTCGAAGATTAAAGGGGGAAAAATAGAGACTTACTCGGTATTTGTCTGCAACTTTTATATTGAAAATCTGTATTTAGTTCCAAGAAGTTTGGAGTAGTTTTCTAGTTTATGATGATCTTATTTTATTTACAATACGCAAATAGTTCGATCTGATCAGCGTTTCAGAATTTAGCTTTTTTTTTCCTTTTAGAAGAAGATTCATAAGTAATAAGATTTAAATGTAATTTTATAGTAAAAATTTAGGAAAAAAAAAGAATTCAAATATTTTGAGTAGTTATTAAAAATTTTAATGTAGTATTAACGAATTTTATCGTCTTGTAAATATAGTTTCCAAAAAGTGATAATATTTCCAAAAAGTGATGCTTGATTTTCAAAGGGAATGGATCTTTCTCCTCATTTTAATTACTCATATATGTAGTACAGAATATTAATGTATTCTAATTATAAAAAAAAAATGACTTTGAGATTGTAATGAATCTCCTAGTTTTAGATTTTTAATCCTTAAAAAATATTTTTTGGATTTTGTCTCTCTATGAACACGTAACTGAAAAACGTAACAAGCTGGATGGATACAATCTGTCGCTGGATTTTATTACTAGGTTTGAAGATAGTATCGGATTTGAAGCACCTTCAGTAAAAGAAAAGCTGATCTCTCATAGACGTGAGCACGATTTATCAAAACGTACATTTATATCACAAAATGCTTCATGTAAGTCAAAGGAAAGAAATGCAAAATGCATGCCCGATTCTATTTATTATTCTACGAAACTAAACATAAAAGGAATCGCATTATGCAGGGATACGGGGTTACATTCCTTTTGGTTTATTTTTTATAAATTTTTTCTGTTGGTCGTGTTCTGAGAAATTACGCAGAAAACTACCGAAGAAAACAATACATACGTACAAAAAAATTGGAAAAATGTGTGATTCAGGCAGAAATGCTTGGAGTAAATTAAAATGCTTTCACATTTGTAATACATTTAAATTTTTATATGATATTATTAAGTGTTTATTGTTTTTGTTTTTGGTGGTATTCATATATATATATAATTTTAGACACTACTATTTAGTTTTTGATAGTTTAGTAGTTTTTATCAAAAACTACTTTTTAGTTTTTGATATATTCTCCAAAGAAGAAAAAAACTGCTAAACTGTCGCTTTCTTTCTCGATTTGCTTTGGAGCAGAGGTCTGAGTTTTTCTCTCATAAATAACCATGCCCTAGCTGAGAATTGAATCCATTCAGATCGTGCTCAAACTATCATACCAAATCAGATCGGTTCTTTGAATTTTTCAGCCATATTCGAAACTATAATATGAAATTTCATCTTGGGGGAAAAAGTTATCTCCTAACGTTCTTTTTTTTAAAGAATAAATACTTTAATTCATCCATTATCTGTATATTTAACTATCCACTAAAATATATAATATTTTAATTCACATCAGTAATCGTTTTATTAAAAGAATAAGTAATTTATTACTTATAATATTCTTCATTTCTTCTCGTTAGTTATTTTTATCAAAAGTATGGATGCTGAAATCAAATTATCTAATCCAAAGCTGATCTAATAATTTGGTCAGCAACTGGAATTTTAATCTTATTATATTTGAACATTTAATGAATGCTTGGAATTTATTCTTCATATTTTCATAGCGTTCTTAATTTCTCTATAATAATCAAAATTTTCAAAAAAATTTTATTTCCTACTTTTTATCATACTGATAATAGCCTCCGTAATGATATATATCAAAATGCATAGTCTTAGTTTTTAATATATTTTATAATTCATGATAATAAATATTATGAAATATAAAAATTACTATTGCTCGAATTAATTATAGATGTCATCACTTTGGTGAAATAAAATTTTAGTTAAAATAATATATTAATTGGTAATCAAGAGTTTTGCATTTAATAAAATATTATAGTATCATCAGTCAAATTATTGTATAAAATTGCGAACTCAAGTAGATGATGATTGAGTGTAAAATAGATTACCAAAATATACCCTTATGAAGGAAAAAAAAAAAAAAAGAAGAAGAAAAAGCGAAATAAAGCTCTTAAAATAGATTAACATACAAGATCAAAATAAGGCAGACAGTTTTGAAAGCCAAACAAGCATCAAAACACATTTCTTCAACTGTAGGAAAAGTCACTGCTATAATTCAGTTCGGCATGCTAGTATACTACATTGATCAAAAATGAAAACACCGGAATGGTGGTATAAAACAAAACGTACGAATTTATTGGCCATATTTTATTGCATCTCCTTCAAAGTAATCCCAGAGTGAAATAAACTCCTGCCAACGTTTTTCTCTATCTTCAATATAAAGGGCTTTAAGCCGTGTTTGTGAAACATCTTCAGAGTTCGTTGCGATTTTTTATTTATCTGATTAATAGACTCAAAAGGGTAATTACGAAGAGGTATTCCTACTGTGGAAAAAGAAAAAGTTTGCAGGTAACTTATCAGGTAAATAATGAGCTTTAGAAAACGTATTTCATGATTTTTTTGTCGAAAATTCACGATTAATAATAGTACTACGAAAAGATGCATCATCATTTTACAAAGCCCATTCCACCACAGCTTTTATTGTTTCTAACGTTTTCTTTAGGAGAATTTGTTCAGTAATGTTTCTAATTATTAAACTACAATCACTGATATCCAATTTTCTGATTTGATCTTAATGTTGACGATAAGATGAAGTGGATGATCTTCAAGAGCATGATTCATCTATAAAAGATTTTCTAAACATATAATTCTATTCAAATATTCTTGTCTTTGATAAGCTGTTATCTTCAAAGGCCTTTCGCAATATTTCAAATATTTCTGTCGCAAGAATTGCTTTACGTAAGGAAATTATAATGCATAATTTTTACTCAGTTATATTAGAAATTTTGAAAAATAGGCAAAGATAAAATTCGTATCTCATTAAAAACGAATTTATTTTCAAACGAGAAAATAAAGTAAATTTCTCATTGTTGTCAGATGTTTATAGAAATCGTAAAAATGTTTGATAAAAGTTTCAAGATCGTATCTACTATATATGAATTTTAAATGAAGCATTCCGTGTACTTTTTTTTTATCACAGTAGCACAATCTCATTAACTTTTTTAAAAGATAGTAGAGTCCTTATTTGATATAATTTAAAACTAATGCATCCATTCACTATATTAACAGCAATAGCCATATTATTCTTAGATATATTGCAATTTTTTCAAATAATATTTAATGCATAAAATGGAATTTACAAATGACAAGCAATATCTAAAATAAGATACAATTTAAGAGATATAAATTTATCTCTTGGAGATTGATGCAAGTATTGATTGGACGTTTTTATCTACCGTTACAATAAAAAGAAGTGAAGCAGAAAGCATTTCATTTTAATAGAAATAGCATTTAATAAAAAATTGAAAAACAGATGCAAGTTTCTTTCATATTCTTATTCAATCAATTTTTAAGAAACGATATTCAAGAAAAATCAGTTATTTAAGCAACATCTGTTAAAATGAATTTCATTTTTGATTACTATAAGTATTGAAGATACATGAAGATGTCTGAATTTATGAAGTGAGTCTTTTATATTAAGCAAAATTTAAAAAAATTAATAAAATATTCCTTATTTGTAACTTGATAAAATTAAAAAAAAATATTAAACAAATTGTACTTGAAAGATAATTTCTAAGAGGTATATATTTATGCACCACTTTTCATAATGTAATTTTTTTTTACTCTATCGTTGCGTAAAAGTTTTTTGGAATTTGCTTATAAGACTATTATTAGTAACTTTTACAAAATGAATACCTCAGAGATAAAGTATTATAAAAGAAATTTGACTATATTTCGAAAAAAAAAATGGTATTTTCGGTTTTTTTAAAATCTAAGATTGACGGAAATATTTTTGATTGAACAGCTGAATTCATTGCTATCTTAACCAAATAGTTTTCACAGTATTAGAATGAAAAGTAAAGTATTAAAAAGGTTACTTTTAATTAATAGCTGTCATGTATTGGCATAGAAGCGTTTATTTATTTTGAGATAACAGAAATTTCCATCTAGATTTTCTTTCTAATGTATTTTCTATAAATTGTTTTATATTTTACTTGAAAGTATTAAATATTACTCAGTTTGATTTATGACAGAATAACTTTTACAACGTTTGAAAAATGTTTTCATTATTGTATAAAAATTCATTAAAATTACATTAAAGTTGCTTGTTAAGTATTTAGTTTTGTCAAATATATTTTGAGCATATCTCTGTAATGTCTTTTAATATGAATATTAAAGACCTGGTGTAAAGAACAAATAAATAATTAACCGATTTAGTTACTAAAATTACTACTTCATAAAAATAATTAGGATTTTCCCAAAATGTATTTAGATCAAACTAATTCGTATAGTTATAAGTTTTAATAATCATTCATTTCAGTCATAGTTTATCATTTATCATAATCGTAAATATTTAACTGAATGTAATGATTTATTGCAAAAATTTTCTCCTGTATTTTCATTTTAAGCTGGCCAACGACATATAGAGTTTCAGAAGTTTCATTTGTTGAAATTTAAATCAGACTTATTCCGCTTTCAGTCAAACTTTCGACTCAAAAACTGGAGTATTTTTTTCTTTTTCCGGCGAAGCGTATTGTATCTCAGCTAATATTATAAATCAAGAATTCTACTTTACTTTTAAGCATTGAAAAGGTAACAAACAATTTTGTATCTTGCGAATAATAGATTCTCTCTCATCTGAAGCATAAAGATTAGATTTTATTTCAGGATATTATTTTTCATGTCATTTGTATTAAGTGTACATAAATTATTTCGGATATTTTCCTTACTTCTAAACTACAGATAATTTTAACTATACATTTACAATATTTGGCATTATATAATTAATCAAACAGATCATATATAATTATATAGTCTTTATAAACTGTAAAATGGGTATATATTTCTCGAAAATTCAAAACATTTTTGTTTACTCAAACTTAGAACCGAAATTTTAGTATTATAATTTTAAATGCAGAATATTAACTCCATTTGATTTCAAAGTAATATTAAAAAAAATTTTTTTTTTTAATTCAGGTAACGTCTTGCAAAAGTAAGAATTTGAATCAGCATTCTTTTCTTATATTTCTATATTTTCAATGATTATGGCATCGAATACTGAGTCACTTTCTTAAATTAAACTCAATAAAAAATAATTATTCAGATATTTGAAGAATATTTAAAAAAAAAAAAAAAAAAAAAAAAAAAAACGCATCTCAAATGCCATTTTGAAGGATTCGTATTCAAGTGCAATGCTAATTTTATGGGGGGGGGGGGAGACATGTCATGGTTTCTTTCTTAGTTGATCTGACATGAATTCAATCCAGCTCAAAAAGTGGCAAAAATATCTAATTAATAGCTCTTTTTTATGTTCAAACCTCTTCTCAAAGATTTTTTTATACGCTATATACATGGTACTTCCCTTATTAATGAGTTTTAATACCGGAATTATTCCCACTCAGCTTAATTTATAGCATTTCTAAGCAATCTATCGGGTATTCCAAAACACTAATTGATTTTTGTTTTCCTTAGCTTATTTATGTTAAATCAGAGTTTAACAAACTCATTTTAAAAATATTAAAATGTGTTCGTTTTTAAGAGTTTTTATTTTAGTTCTGACGAATGTGGTAGATTTTTTTATTAAATTCAAAGAATTTATTTCAAAGTTTTTCTTCCCCTGCTAATGAGGCCTAAGGCACTTGTCCTATCTGCCCCACCCTAATTAAGCCACTGCACAAATAGGGCAATTATTGGAGAGACTAACATTGGAAAGGCATTTAAATGACATCCATTAGAGAAGGTGCTCAAGATTTATAAGCAATTTGGATTACCGATAATATATATAGGGTTATTTAAGATTCTCTACACAGGATGGGCACAGGGCAATTATTGGATAGATTAACATTGAAAATGCATTTACCTTGCACCGATTGTTTCCCATACAAGCTGGAGTGTTGCAAATATTCCTGATCTCTTATCGAAGGTTCTCTTCCGAGGATGGCGTCTCTGCGAGCTTCAAAAGACCTTGGTTCTGGTTGTGGTGGTGCTGAATTTGATGGCAAATTTGGGTAGTCATCGAAATTCACTGCCAGCGCCCCTTCGGGCCCTCCCATCCGACTCATCACATCTCGGAGTAAATTATCGGTCAGCGAGTCCAACTGATCATAACTGTGACTCGCCGTTATTAATATCAATAGCCAACATGCTGAGAAACGGATCAAGGAATTCATACTGAAATAAAAAGCATCGAGTCAGATAGAGGATTTGCAAAACCTTTTGTTAAAATTAGATTCAGTAGTTGTTACTGGATTGGACAATTTTAATAATAATTTTAAGAATGGGAGATTCATATTTTTCCATTTTAAATAAATTTAGGTTGTCCAAACAATTTTCTTTTAAATTTCCGTACAGAAATTCTGATTTTTTATCTTGTTAAATGAAATTTTGCTTTTGCAATAAGTATGTACTAAAAATTTATGAAAATATTCTTTACACTTTACAATTTATATGTTTGAACTTTCATCTGAAATAATTTAGATTAAAATGATATTGGATCACATTTAAAGTGGTTTGACTTAAAATTGATATTTTAAACAATTTTTTCATGTAATTTTCAATAAATAATTTTCAATAATGTAATTTTTCAAAAAATAAGATTATTATCTTTAGTTTTGTACAGCAAATTTGAAGGTTAATTTACAAAGCACTTTGTCTTTGAATGTAAAGATTTTTTTCCCCTTCCATCATTTGTTTTAAATACAGCGAATTATTGAAATAAAAACGACGCAGTCACATAAAAGAGTTGTTTGCAGTCTGCTTGAGTATAACTAAAAAACAAAAACAAATGCCTAACTTTTTTAAATCCTTTTTTGAACTATGCCAATAAGTGGAAGCTAAATATGTGATAAGGTGTAAAAAAGATCAGCGTAATAAAATATCTTTTTATCCCAAAAGAGGGCAGAAAATTTTTCCCCTCCTGCCTATTTCAACAATCTTAATTTGTGCTTAAAAGGGGAAAAAATATCTTTTTGCAATCCTCTTGGTAATTGGTGGTTGAAATATCACGTTGATTTATCCCTGAGAAATTCTTCCCCGAGCCTTTTATTTTTCATTCTTTTTATCGAATGGATTGTAAAATAGTTCGGTCGGAAAGCTAAGAGAGATTTTACTTCAGAAAGAAAAAATCCCGTTAGAAATATAATGACTACACCATTTACTGAATCCGAAACACCTGCGTCTCGAGTTTTAGAGTCCTCATTAGTCAGTAATTACGCTATCAAAATGATGGCAGTGATTTTATAAAAATTTCAAATTAGATCCTAATTTTCTATTTCCTATCTTGCATTCGGTCATTTTTGAATATCAACTGATCTAAAAGGATAAATTGGAACCATAATAAGGTAATTTCCGTCTTTTTAAATATTGTTGGTGAGTAACTGTGTAATCAAAATGATGATCAGGTAACAAATTGTTTTCTATATCGATATCATATCTAATCAAGGCGATATCTGACACTCGACGTCAGATGTGTGAGCAGCGTGAACCAGACCCACACAAATGACATTTCTTCCGCAGAATCAGGTTTTGAGCTTGCAACAACACAGTTTCGATAATAAAAAGCTACCAACCACTGATTCATTTGCCATAAGTTTTTAAAATTCTATACCTGCTTAATTTATTTATCATGTAAACTATTATATTTCGGTATATTATCGATTTAAAATATTAAATCGAAACTTCATGACGTATTGTTCTGTATGGTTTCCATTTAAGGGAATTAGTTTCTTGTTCAATGAAATTAGGAACTCTCTTTTAAAGCTCTTTGCTATCAAGGCTTTTATTTTACTTCTGTATAAATAAGTAAAAGCACAAGAACACCTACATCTGATTGTAAGCACACAATAATTAAAATGCATTCTAAATTGTTTCAAGTTTTTAATATAATGATCACATTTTCAGCTATAATGTAACATTTAAGGAATGTAATCATCATTAGAACATCTAAATTAAATAATGGCAAAACTCATCACTCTAATTTGCATCATAGCGAAAGAAATTAATAGTGTTTTCTAAGTACACATGGTATAGACAAAGATACAAGCTTGATAGGAGTCCAACACATTGAGATGATGGCTTTAAATCTATATATATATTATTGTGTAAAAGTGGATAGCAAGAGACATTTGCTGTGCATTCAAGTAATATCAATGCAGATGCCAGAAATTTTCACTTATTAAAAAGAGCTAGAAATGTTCATGAAGTCACTGTAAGGTATTGCATTGCCTTCAAAGCCAGGCATATAAGAAGTACAGTGTTGTTTTCGCTCAGTGGGAAACTTTCGATAATGAGAAAAAAGTTAATGCAGAATAGATTTTGATTAGAATGTCGGAAACTCCTCCTTTCTGTTCCTGAAATAATGTTATGGATCACGCTTTTGAGGGCATTAAAATTTATTATCAATCAATCAAAGACAGAAAAAAGAAATTTATCGTACAGTCAAGCACTCTAGAAATCAAAACCAATCTGGATTTCTTTCCCCGTAATAGTTTTATGTACATTACTTTCAAACTATTACTGCTGTTACTTGAAAGATATAAGAAAACGCTTTAGTGTTTTGGTGCTGCAACCTTTGTTGACATCATCAAGTAGTGAAATCTGACAGGTTTTATGACCAAAATATTTTCGAATATATTAAGGGATGTTATGCAATTTTTCAATGGATAATTCAAAGCGAATAGTCGAAGTCGCTAAAATCATTTATTTATAAAGAAAGATTTTAATTTATTCAATAAATGTAATTAATCTAATAGAAAAATTAAGTTTTCACTTTTTTTAAGATTTCGGTTGAACGTTTATATATATATATATATTCTTATAACAAAAAACGTATTGAAGTACATACCACTTAATGTGTTTTTATAAAAAATAAATTTAGAAAATAATGGAAAAATAATGCCATTAAACTTTTTTTGTTCCAATCTGTGCTTTTTCTTCAAAAAAAATTTATTAATTTAATTTTGTTTCACTCAAAAACACAAAATGAAGGGAAAGGCCAAAGAAAATTATTTGTGACGAACAAATGATTTAAATGAAATGGCGAATAAAAGAAAACAGAAAAAGGAAACAAAATCACAAACAGAAGGTAAGGTTTTAAACAAAGCTATAATTAAATTATCATTCACAATGGAATGCAGAATTTCATTTTCTTTTTCAATTTAAGAGGCTGGTTGGAAGAAACAAAAGCTATGCTTTATTTTTTCAGTAGCTAATGAAAATAGACGAAACATTATTGTTTTGAGATTATCTTCAAATTAAATCCATTTTTTCATTATGCACAATAATTTTTTAACAAATACATTTATTAAATAATGCATTTGTCAAATAAAAACAAATAATAATTTTTTTGCAGAATACAAACTCATATTAAGATGTATTTTAAGCATCTTTCTAATTTCAATGTGGCATTTATCTTGTTAATGAATAAAAATATCAATTCAGTAAGGAAATATATAGAAAAATTTATTACTTTTTATTATTGATTACCGTGCAATATATTTCTATCATCAAGGGATTCGTTTTTTTATGCATATTACTCGAGAAACATAATTTTTTTCAATCAGAAAACAAGAATTGGTGTATAAAAATACAAGCTTTAAAACAAATGGTAGAAATTACTGCTGAATGATATAATCATATTTGTCGAATTATCTTTATTAATTTTGAAAATGTGGTGTAAATTTTCGGTATATTTCTATATCATAATATACATATAACCTAGAAACATTACTTTAAAAAAATGCTATTTATTTTTCTTTTTTATAACTTTAGATTCTCTAAATCCTTACATATTACTATTTTCTCTTAATCAAATGAAACTCTGATATTAAATATTTCTTTAGTTAACATAATGAGGGACATGCAATTAAACTGATAGACCTTCTTACTGTAATCAATAAACTTTTAACATTTAAGACTTTTTTATTTTCTTAAATATGCTTATGTCCTTTGGATAATGACACGAATTTTAGTTAGATGTATCTAACACCGAAAATTCACTAACAGGCTCTTTAGTTTAATCAAGAAATGGTGAGTCATCATGAATTAACTTTTAAAAGTTGATCTGAAAAATTTAAAGAAGTTCATAATAAGTAGTCTCGCTAACAGAGTATTAACAAAAATTTACCGTTACAATTTTAGGATAAAGTTATATCTTACTTTTTTCGACTGTGCAATAAGTTGCATCCTTCAATTAGCCAAGATTATTATAAAACATTTGTCATAATAATTTTAATTTGCTTCGAAGTTATATGAAAATGTTTAATGTTTATGAGAATATTTTATTTTGGAATGTTTTGGAAATAGCTTATCGTGTCAAATCATTTTTAGAAAATTTGTCTTAGCATATCAATAATTAAATGGGATCATTTTCTTCGTGCATTACATCAATCTACATTTATAAGGAGAAGATGAATCTCTTGTCATGTTTTAGGATATGCAAAAATAATGTTTAATGAAATTTTTGCAATAATATTCAGAATATGATGGAAAACAGTTGTTGCTGTCTACCAGTTTAGTTTATAATAGAAAATGTACCAAAGTCTATAATAGAAAATGTACATGAATTTATTTTAATTTCTGTAGGATATATTGCCTCTTATAGCATATATCACTTTTTGTTACTTCTTTTGATAATTTATTACACTGTGGAAATGGAATCACTAAAAACAGGAAATTATGCATGTACTTGCTCTTATCTGGCTTCTAATAGCCAAAGATAGCATGAGGGTAGAAATCAACCTTTTGTTTATCCATTCATCGTTCTTTCTTTCTTTATCCATTCTTTTTCCATTTCTTTAACCTATCTTTTTTCCATTGAGTAAAAATAAAAGCTCGCAAGGTAATAGTTTTCTACATAAAAATTATGAGACTCCATGCCATGACGGTTCGTTCCCCATCAAACTAATTAAACACAGATAATTCTATTCTGAATCTTAACATTATAGACAGAAATAGTACTTTAAGATAATATAAAATTTTTTCTTTGAGACACTCATCCTTGCTAATGAGGTTGATTAGGTGATGTAACACTTAGCTTATAGATAGGAAATAATGCACAATTATATGCATATCAAACGGTTCTTTTATTTAAGGAGAAACAGATGCGGATTTTTCTAACAATTTTTTTTCTTCGTAATATTAAGAAAGGAGTTTTTATCCATTACTGATATTTCTTTGAACGAACCATGACGAGATACTCAGTTCAAAGAGAAAGATACAAAGTAAGAAGAAGATTAAATATTTTGAACTTATTTAGCTTTAAAATGGATACTTTTCTCTGTAGTTTAGCTGATAACATTTGTAAAATTTATTTTGCTGTTTAGATAAATTATTTCTTAACAACTGTCTAGAATTCTAAAGTTTATCTTAAACTCCTCAATTTATCGCTCTTTGATGCCCATATTTAGTAGCTCGTGATCAGGATGTGCGGTACTGAAAGTTTATTCTAATTATTTTTGCCAACGAAAAAAGCATGGTAGCTGATTATTAATAAAATGAAGTAAATTTAATTTGCCCCCTTCATTTTCAGGAAATTATATGTAGTAGGTAAACTTTTGTGGATATTTATCGAATTTCTAAAAATAACTTCTACATTAAATTATACCTTATACTGTTTTGATGCAGCTGCTGTTTTCAACGTGAGCAACTGCTTATGCTTAAAAAAATTAACTGTGATCGCTTTCCTACTGGAGTTTTTACCTCAATACTTTTCCTACTCACATATACTTTTTTTATTATTATTAACACTTATGTATATGTATTGTGATCGTTCTTTTCATTTCTGCTCCTTCTGTAAAATGTGTGTGTGATCATGTTAGTGAATTTTTTTCTTAAATACGTATATAAATCCTATATATTATGCAATATCCATTCATTTCATTTATTATTATTATTTATTAATATTTAAATATTCTCTCTATTTTGTAGTTTTCTTACAGTTTCATATTATAGTCTTAAATATTTTTATATGTATCGGGATGCTGCCAGTGGTGTATAACGCAGATTTTTCTGGACAATTTCCCCTTTTCTGAGCACCAATAAGCATAGACAACTTAGTTTTCGTCATATAATACTCACTTAGTTTAAACGTCTTTCTAAACAATAAACATTTTTGATTGCATTTCTCTTTTAACATGTCTTTTTCACATTTTTATTCAGCAACAGAAATAGTGGTATTATTAATAAATACGAAAAAAATTTAAGAATCATTCTTGGCAATCACACAATTTTAAGAATGAAAGCAATCCTTCAATTTGGTTAACATGTATTAAATAGAGTATTTAATAGATTGGATTTCTCAGATGTTAAAAAATGACAAAACATCCCAGATTGTTTCCAGTTTCAGTGGCAGTATGCAGCAAAAACTGATACCTCTAGCAAAAAGGGATCTAAATAACATATACTTATTGTATCTGGAATATATTTTAGAATTTCAATAATGAAAATAATTTTTATTGAAACATTTGAATGGAAACTTTGCAATTTATATTAGAAAATTCGTAATTCCCTTTACCATGGCCATTTGACCTTTACATGGTAAAGGAAAATACATTTTTTATTTAAATGTATGCATTGAAATCTCTCTCTTTTGCTTTCGCAGCTGGGGAAATTTTGGAATTCCACGCTTTATCGGTTCCCAAGACTTCAGTTTAGAAACTGAATTACGAATTGAAAGATGATTTATCAAAAGGATGTGATTCTAAAATGCAAATGAGGTATCTTTAGAACTTTTCTTACTGCCTACACTGCATTAATAAAGTTTTACTTTAATGATCGAAATTCATTCAATGTCAAGAGATATTTATAGCATTTTGTGCTCTCACATAAATATAGCTTCTTAATAGGATTTTGCAAAGATAGCGAATTAAGTTTTGTATACTTATCTAAAAAGTTTCTGCCTGTCTTTATGGATCCAAATATATTTTGAATCTAAGAATAGGGAACATTTAAAAAAAATGAAAATTGCTTTTCAGAAAAAAGAAACCAAGTATTCCTCTCTGTAACTTTAAATTAGGCTTTTTACTAATTATTTATTATTTTTAAACTTTTGTTTTTTATCAATTAAAAATAAGACATATGTTGAAAAAAAATCTTAAAATTAGAATAACAAACTGATAAAACTCAAAAAACCCTTATTGATAAATTAAAATAGAAAAAAATACATACATAGGTAATCTTTTATTTGCAATATTTTTTTTTTCAAATATGCTGCAATTAAATTTCATTGGAGTAACTGTATTACTGAAAATTAAAAAAAGTGGAACATTCTCAGATGAATATCAACTTAAATATTTTGAATTCTTTCATACCTGATGGTTTATTTCCCGAACCACTTATATCAAAGTATTTTAGGACTTATGGTTCAGTTTTTAAACCGCTTAATGCAGAAAGTATAATTTTAAGCTTTAAAAATATACTTTTTTTCATTTAGTGGCTTAAAAAATAATAAAAGTTTTAATTGGAAATTTATTTAAAGCTTTAATATATGGGGTTCAGGGAATGATTCAACATGCTTGAAAGAGTTAAAATAGTTTATCAGTATGAATATTATCGAAAGACCTGATAAAAATAACTTTTGTATTACAGTTAAATTTATCAGTGTAAAAATCAGCATTAGAATTTTTAATTTAAATTAATGATATGCATTTATATAAGAAAAAGTTTCCTTCAACCTGTGTCAATATTTTATACAAAAGAATTTTCTCCAATTAAAATATCATACAATAATGCTTCTTAAAATAAGCTTTTATTGACTCGTATTATCTGCTAGTGATCATTAAGGAAACAAAAAGAAATGTTTCTTTTGATTTTAATACGACTAAAAAAATTAAAAAAAGAAAAACAGATTTAATTGACATATAAGATGGATTTCTAAATTACCATCTAGCATTCATTATATTTATCCACTAAGTATACTGAAAGTATAGAAAAATAATAAATTTTAGCAATAACTTTAAAAGTATCTGAACCTTTCAAACAGAAAAATAATTTTCCTTTTGTTTAGAGAATGATCATATTCTGTGTAAAAGAAAATTAAGCGTTTATATTGAAGGGATAAATTTCACAGCATTATTCTAATTTCAGAAAATTTAAAATAACTATCCATATTTTATATAAACATGAGAAAGGTATCAATCTCAAAAGTAGATCAACACAATAATTCATATATTTTACGATATAATATCTATCTAATGCATTTTATTTCCCGATACATTTACATTTCTTAACAATATGGTAAAGAAGTTATTTTGAAAAAATGCGTACCTTTTTCTAAATGATAAATTATCTTTGAAAATAAGTGCATTAAAATTATAAACATATTGGAATAGAAATGAATAAGAAATTGAAAAATAAATTTCAACTGAAAATATTAACAACAGCTGTTTACAACAGCTTTTTCATTTCTTGTAAGTAGGAGTACATAAAAAGAACTAAATATTGTTTGGCATAACAATAAAATACATTCTTCCTACAGTTGAAACATATATCACAATTAAAAAACGGTTTAATTTATTTATAGAAAAACTTATAAAAATTATTTCTTTTAGAGCAGTTATTATTTTCAAAAAACAAGCCTTGAAACTTTTTGGATGCATATTTGATTCCTCGACATTTCCTTAGAAACAAGTCTTTTAAAACACATAAGATCTATCGGAAGTTTTGCATGCAATTGGAATTTGCTTAAGACCATCTTTTTTATTAAAAAACAGATAATTCTCTATTAAATACATTAATTTTAAAAAAATGATTCAGAAATGCATTACATTTCCTTCACTGTTCCGCAGCTTTCAAGACATATTTTTATTTGTATTTACTTATTTAGAAAAAAATAGAAACATTTTTTTGATTCTAAAGAAAAAATTTATTAGTTTTGCAAAATCAGTTAAAATTTATGTCTTTTCAGTATGATTTTAAAAAAATGCAAATTTCTTAACATATAATGTTTACTTTAGTATTTCGCCGAAAGCATGCATATTAATCTAATGCTTCTGCAAACATTCTTTAATTTTTTTTGTTACAAACTGCATAAGGAATGCCTTTACAGTATATCATTACTAATTGCATGAATCGAACGAATAGAAAAGCGAGAGATAACATTTTGAAACAAAAGTATAGAGACGTAATAGGAAACTCACCTTTACTGCTGGCTAGATACCGTCTCTGGACGACATTAGTGTCTTTAAGACCAAATATGGCGGGGTCGTTGATTTTACGCATGCGCGGATCGATATCATCACCGCAGACGATTTTCGTTTTTCGACAGCGCGCTGCTTTTATTAGATGATGCGGGCTGAGCAGAAATTATCACCTGCTAAAATTCATCAAAAATATGATTATTTTTCTACTATCAGGTACGAAGACCTTCAATTTTCCATGCAAATGCGACAGATGTTTTATTCCACAAATTACAATTAAATTTATTTTTAAAACACCCTGGGATTCTTTTACGAAAACTAGAAGAATTTCCTGGAATTCTAAAAGAAGTTTCATTTAGTTACCTCTAAGTTTTATAAATTCGGCAAAAAAAATTACTAATTAAACAAGCATTTGATTTATTTGTTTTATGCAGTTTATGCATTTATTTTTCACTTTTCCATATCGTCAATCTAATTAAATCCAGAGAGTAATCTTTGCTCACTTTGAAGCTTTTTTCTTTTAAAATGAGAGTTCTTTGATAGTGAAACTATTGGTTTTGATTTCTCAATTTTTGGCATCTCTAAATCTGACAGAGAACGACAAGGTTTGAGTTTACTTGAAAGTGTTTAGGTTGAAAGGAAAATGCAATGAAATGAAACTTGGAAACTCTTATTAATTCTAGTCACTAAAGCTATTTAGGACGCAACATATTTGAACACTTTGGATAGAAATATATTGACATAAGGGATTACATGAGAAAGCTATTAACGAAATTGGAAGTAATTTAGACTCCTTATTCTGTTTGAACTTGGCAATTCCTCTATTATGAGGTGAAGGCTAAATGTATTTGACGGAAATATCTAGTTTCTGTAAGTGCGCACATCTTCCAAGTTACGAAAATTATCTAAATTATATGATTTTGCTTATAATCTTTATTCAAAATTTATGCGTGGTTTCTTTAGTTTCCTAAAGTATCCAATCTCTTTCCATAATGTATTGCATATTTAGGCGTCTTTATGTTAAGTCAGCAATCTAGAATATCCTTGGGAACTATAATAAAGAATTCTAAAACTTTTTATAACTAACAAAAACTCTATCTCCCGAATTATTTGCGACTCTTAAATAATTTTTCGGCAGTTTACAATTAAGTTAGAGTTGTTTTAAAATGAATCATTCTTTATGCCGCAGCGTCTGAAAACAGTTGGATTTTTCTTCTTTATTTTATATTATTTATAAAAATAACACAATTACACTTTTAAATGCAAAAGTTATAACATTAATAATGCCATTATCACAATTAAATTAAAAAATCGAACTTTTACTTTAATGTTGATTAGCACTTCATTAAAATAGATTCAGTGAAAGTATATTCTCTTAAGTATTGATTATTACCATTCTGCAGATTATGGTAGATTTTCGTCGTATACTTAATACAATTATTATTACCGCAGAACATGAGAAAGGAGGAATTTATTAGGTATACATATCAGAGATTTACTTAAATTCGACATTGTTAGAGAATGCTAATTTAATAATTTTAATTCTATAGATAATGACAAGGATTTTTTAAAATTTAAAATGAGAATTCATTAGATTTTAATGGAAAAGATAAAAAATGCAAACTACTATTTATTATTTTAATATGCAGTTTTCATAACTAAGAGATTAGAGTTGCACTAATTCTCATAAAATACCGAAAATAAAAAAAGCTTTTATCAGTGTTTTAAAAAAAGAAAAAAAAATTCCACAATCTGGAGGACAAAACAAAAATCACAAAAGTGTGAGGAGTTGATATAAAAGCTTTAAAAAACTGGAATCATAATCATATCATAATCGTATGAATGCATTAAAAAGGAAAGATATATATATTTTTAAATCAGCAATCTGGAGATCAAAACAAAAGTCGCAAAAGCACGAGGATCTGATGGTAAAGCTTTAAGTAAACTGGAATCGTAATCATATTTATGAGGTATTTTAATTTTTATATGATAAATATTTGTGGTTTTTCCTTCTAAGATTCATTGTGGCTTTATAACCTTTTGCTATTGTTCCTTGCACGTCATGCTTTTACATCGCGCACAAACCACTATATCATGTCAACTAAGGTTTCTCAACTTTACAATCATATTGAAAACAGCCAGATATAATTTCATTTTGAAGAATATTAAAATGCTTTATTCTAGATATTTCAAATATTCTAATTTATGCTTAATTTATATATTTGATATTCAACAAAAATAACAAAAAATTTAGTTCACATTAATGATTTTCCTATTTTAAGAATAATTTTTTAGTTTGTATCCTTTAATAATATTCTTAATTTCTTAAATTAACTAATTTAAATCATAAATATAGATGCCAAAACCAAGCAGCAAAAGAATGGGATTCTGATAGGAATATTCTAAGTAAATTGGAAATATAATTATATTTATAATACATTTTTACTTTCGATGAATATCGAAGGATTTCTTTGCTGTGATTATGTTGGAGTTTGCTTGAATGTTGATTGATTTCCAATAAAAAGATTTAGTTTCTACTCTTTTTCCACACTAATAAAACAACATTTAGAACCTTTTTTTTATTTTTATTATTTTCTACCGTTTAGTTTTTAGTATATTTCATAATTTATGACAAAAAATATTAAGGGATATAAAATTTATATTTCTAGAATTAATTGTTGTATGGTGCCATCTGTATGAAATCAATTTTTGGCTAAATTAATATATTAACTGATATTATGCGCTATTAAATTGTTACTTTCTATTGTTTTCAGGAAACAATACCTGTACGCAATATCAGAGTCCCTGTACATGATAAAGTAAATGAAAAGTCGATTACAAAATTCCTACTTTATAAACATGAAACATTAATTTTTTTGCAATATAAAAGAGTGGAAATTTTTTCAAAATTTTTTATTTCTTCTTTTACGACTCAGAACCTATGTTTGATTCTTAAATTTAGTTTTAATGAAATAAATTATAAAAAATACTGAAACAAGAAGGTAAAAAAATGATAACCTTGAATTCATATAGACGCCAATACAAGAAACATTCCTTTGATAAAGTAGAAATTTCTATTACTATTTTTTAAACATTAAATTGACACAAACTATAACAAACAATCAATTTTTTCCCACATATTTATATAAACGAATTTTTCTAATAATCACTTAAAAAATATACTGCAAAATCAGTCCCATTACTAAATGTCTGTAATAAGAATCATTATCAAAAGACAATGAAAAATTCCTTCTCATAAGAAATGAATTAAAAATGTACTATGTTTGCTAATGATAAATAAAAATACAAAAATTTAACTAACTCATTGTTTAAAAACAATCTCATTATTCCCAGTTAAAATCAATTCATCTAGATAAAATTGCAAAAATTTATAACAAACTAATGACAGTTTGATCTAATTGATTTTTAAAGTATAAAAATGCTAAATTAAAGATGAAATGATACCCAATTATTACAAATAACAAGTCACTTATTTTAGCTTTCTAAATAGACAAGCAATATATAGATAATGATTGAAAAAGAACACTGGACTTTATTATTCGTTCGATGGAAGCCATATCAATTTTTAGTGGACACAAAATGTCGGCAAATGCATAGAGAAAAGGGAAAAAGCCCTCAAGTGGCTAGTAAGCAACCTCACAAATAAACGATGTGGATCAAACAATATCGTCAGCAATGCAAGATATCTTGCTTATGCAACAACAATATCAAAATTCTATATGCGCACAGAAGTTTTCTATCAAGAGTAATGAGAAGAATGTCATGAACAACAACAAATAGGAATCATAGGAAGAAGGTAGAGAACAGATTTAGCGTGAAAATTGGTACAGCAATAATAGAGACTGTATATATATATATATATATATATATATATATATATATATATATATATATATATATATATATATATATATATATATATATATATATATATATATATATATATATATATATATATATATATATATATATATATATATATATATAAATAGAGACTATAGTATATATTGATATTTACTTGCTAATAGAGAAGGTTATTTTGTTTGTTTAGCTTATATCAATTACTAGAAAAAATATTTAAAAAAATAAAATAATAAAAAAACACTGAATATATTGATTGTGCTCCAATCTTTTTAACAATAATTATTTAAACAAATACACCTAGACTTGAAGTTGTTCTTTTTGATGTGAAGATTTTGATATCCTGCCACAATTAAGTAGATTCTTTGAAAATATATCATTAATTTTTTTTTTTTTTTTTTTGAAAAAGAAGTTGAACATATTTTATAAAAATATTTTGAATGGAATTTATCTATTTCTTAGTTTCATTAAATGCTAATTGCTTTGTTAAAAATAATGATGTTCAAGAATTCAGAACTAATTTACGAATTCGAAATACGAATTCAGAATATTTGGCAGAATGCAGAACTAATTTTTTTTTTTTAGAAAAGCGTTTATATTCTTGCAATTACTGTTGTTTCTAATTTCCGTTAAATATCTTTTTTGAAACAATAAAAATGTAATAGTTATGGTTTATATAGTAGAAATATAATGAAGGTTGATACACAATATGTTTTCTCTATTATATCCTGCCACAATTAAAAATATTTCTTTTTCAAACGTTCAATGTTAAAATTTCAAATTTTATGTTTTTGGAGAGAGAGAAACTTTATTTATTAGTATCTTATGTATTAATGAAGATCCTAGAACTTTTTGATATAAAATTAACATATAATAAGAATTTTTCGAATTAAGTAGAGTTATTTTATATTGGAATAGATCTAAACAGCATGAAAGATCCATTTTGACTATCTCGGTGAATTTACGGTAACAACTTAAATTGGTGTAGTAATTAGGTCATGCAATTGGGTGAAGGTTGGAAACCTGTACAGATAACAGTTATCGGTAAGTACCCGGATATGTCAACGTGGCCGTCGCCGCTGTAATTCAAAATTTACTCTGTTTCCAAAATCGCGGCAACGTTTTATTTTCTTCCTTTCTTATTAACATTAGTTTTTCGTTTAATTATTTTATGTTTTCTCTTAGAATTTTATATATCTGCATTATAAAATTTTGTATTGTCACATTTTGAATTTATAATTTTATACATGCAATAGAGTCTCAGCTACCCCGATATTGATTTTGAATTAATTAAAAATCATAAATTTAAAAATTCAGCCGATAATTTCTTTTTGATTAAATAGGGTTTTATTTTTTCAATTTGCTGAGCATAAAAGTTCTAGAAGGGCTTATGGCGACTCCAAATCGATTAGACTTCTGTGGCATTGAGTGTTGTTCTTAATTTGCAATTTATTTTTGTTCATGAATTGATCAATTCTGATGAACATGAAATGAAGGTTGCTGAAATGGTTCAGCTTGCAAATAATGACAGATACAAGTTTAAAGAGAAGTGAAATGAGGTTAATAATGTGAAAACAACTTATATGGATGGATTAAATAATATTGAAGAATGTTAAACTTAAAATCTGTTGGGAACAGCAATGACGTCTATTTTCAGTGAAAAAGTGCGATTAAGCAGAAGCAAAACATCTGTCCGCATTGAAGCGACTTTCTGGAGCAGACTTATTTTAAAAGACTTAACTGCTTTATTTTTATAGTTTGTACCCCCGCTGCTTTACTTCTTTTACTAAGAAAGAATTAGATATTTAGCGAGTTGGCTTCATTTCCTCTTTTAAGCTCGAAATGATGTTTATAACGAAAGATACTGCTTAACATTGGTTATTTAAAATTAAAAATGTGCCCTCTATTTTTCTTATAATCCGATATATTCCCTCCCTTTTATTATGAATCTGAATATAATATTATGAAAATGCAAAGTATTGTAGAAAGCCATTTAAAAATAAAGTAGATTTATTGATACTAAACATCTCATAACACAAGTGAATAAAGAACTTGCACACAAGTTGTAGTACTCAGCATTTATATATTTAAGTAATAAATTCCTGGACAAATCATCCGGAAGTTAAAAAACAAGACCTAAATTTCACTAAAACATTAACAAAATAGTATTTTAGAAACAAAACAATAGTCCTTGGATTAAATTATCGTGGCTGGTAATTGACATACGGGCAATTAGATTACTGCCTAATAATGATCTATTGAATCAACCACGGAGACAATGGCTGCAAGGATTTCTGATTGTTATTTTCTTTTTAATAATGGCTGATATCCAAAACATTTTCAGATAGCTAAGCAAAAGTATATCCAGAAAAGAACTTAGAAAATAACTGAAAAGTAAATAGAGTAGTTAGAAAACAACTGCTCATTTTCGATCTGTAAATACATACTCGTTAAATACTGTTCGTTTTAATAAAATGAACTTCAGAAATATCACTCTTACCAAGAAGCCCTATTTTCACTTACGAATTTCAACTATTAGATGAAAAAAAAATTACTTTGAGGTTTATGCCCATTAAAAGAACTTTTTAAACTAATTCTTAATATAAATATCTGAAAAGACATATTTAGCTTAACGGTCAAAAGCACTTATTTCAGTTTTCAAAAGGTTGTAAAAGGAACAATAAATTACATTTTTCTCAACTAATAACTAATATTTCTGCTATTCTTTTTAATTTCACAGTAGAAATAAATATAAGGTCTTATGTTCACATTAGATGTGAAAAAAAGCCAGAACTTATTATTTTCCATGTTTTTGTAAAATATAGAACATTAGCATAAGTGTTGTTTTAGTTGAGCGACGATTTAAAATTTTCAATACTTACTAAACATAATGAACTCTTTTTTTTTTATAACAATGTGAAGACGCAAAAGGCGATCTAAAAATTAAACCAATTCTTATACAGTGCAATAAAAATTCCCTTACTACGCGTAAGGTAAATTTAATTTTTTAACATCATCTTTTATTTTTTATTGCTAGTCCCCTTTGGGGAAACAGTAGTTATATTTAATTTCAATTAAACTACTTGGACATAACTTCATTTCCATGATTACGTCAAATTGTCACATATTAAAGTCGCGCGATTTTAATAGCTTTTTATATATTCTGTTGATTTACAAGGGGTCGTCATTTTGACCCTCTGATAAAATGTTTCGTTAATTTTCTTCAAGAAAATTATTGCCGTATTTTATGAGAATATGCCGTATTTTATGAGAATATTTTAATTAATTTTTATTTACATTTATAAGACATATAATCGTGAATCTTATCCTTATCTTTTTTTAATTTCGGAGGAATGTATATAGCATACCTACTTTTACCGAAGAGGTCATTTTGACCATTCGAATAAATATTGTTGAGAACACATACATTTATATTTCAATTTGTAACGGCTTGATAAGGACGCACATAGATATACGTATAAATATAGAAATAAGTTTGTGTTAGTAAAATGTGTGTACATAAGAAGCCGAAGCCGAAAGTCAGTCGGATAGAAGTTATTATAGGTTGTTAGTAAGAAGACGTGTGAGTCAATGTTTTTGGTAGAAGATGATGATAGAAAAATAGATAGCATTGAAGACCTAGATAAGAAAATAAATACTTTTCTTAGTGAATAAACACAGAGGAATTGCTTTTCACCACACCAACACCTCAACAAATATATTGAGAACATAAAAGCTTTTTCTACCTTAACTTCATAATAGATAGGTCAATTTATATTTTTTCTAATTAAATACCGAAAGGGGTAAGTTTGACGGCTTTGGTAGAAATAGGTATATGCCAACACATGGTAAATCTAGTGTTAAATATGTAATTGACCTTTTCATCTATCTTTAAACTTCCGCGGTATTCTAATTTCTCTTTTTTTTATTCATCATTTAAACTAAACATATATTAAGAGGAATCCTTCATCCTTAACTTTCAACAATGGAATAAAATCACGCAATTTAATATCTGATAAAACAATGAAAATGGTTTGAATTTCAGAGAAACAATATATTTTATTGTTAAAAATGAGTCAAAACAATATTTTTTAAAAAAATTGTCAAAATGCAGGAAAACCTTGCACGGCTATTAAATTGTCATTATTTAAAAGACATTTTTCTTTTTAATTTTGAAACAGTGTAAAAATAATTTTGGAAGTTATAGCGTAATATTCAGCTTAATTTTTAACAAACTAAAATTTTTTTAAAAAATTGTTCTAAGTTGCACATTTTCTCTCTCCAAGTCATATATGGGCCAAATTTGGTACCAGTATGTTATAGAGTTATGGCCTATAGAGCGCAAGCACAGACACACACAAATTCATCTTTATTATTAGAACATATTGCATTTGGGGATTTAGGTGGCATAATATGTATAAGAACAGTTAATAAAAAAATATTTAATAAAAACTAATAATACATAAGCACATTTTAAAATACAAGAGAGAAATATTTTTACTTAACTTTTAATTAAAGATAATTTTAAAATAAATTAATTTAACTGGCTGATAGCAGATAAATAATATTTCAAACAGATTCATAACTCACAAGAAATGCGAGTTTATAATTGTTGGATATGCTAGAATTTTCATAAAATCTTCCGATAATGACTGCCCTTTATAGAGGGATTTCCAATTACGCAGCCCCTAATCCCTCGCATTGTGCAAATTTTCTCAATGGAAACTTAAGCAGCCTATAGATGGACGTGAGGATTAAGTGTACAGGTGGGCATTTCTCTCAATTTGCTGCTATTTTCGGCTGCATCTACTGATTTCTTTGAGACAATGTGTTTATTTGCTAATGCTGCAGCTTTTAATAACAATACTACAGCGTTGGATATAAATAATAATTCAGTCCTCAAAAGTATTTGGCCTTATTCGTAAACTTCGCTTCTGTATAAAGGCTTAAATTGGTCTTAATTGAGGGTTAATGCTCTTTTATTGTTTTAAAATAAATCTGAACCTTCCATATAGCGAGAAAGAAAAGTTTATTAAAAAAAAAGAACTTACATATAATCGGACGAAGGCAAAAATATATATAGTTACTGTACTCATTTATAAATTAAAAATGAATCTATTACAAAGAAGTACACGGTAAATAATCATTTTTGACATCATACAAGCAATGAAAGAAAAAAACTCTTATTGCATAGATTTTCTATAATATCCCAACACTCGATAAAAAAAAATTCTGATTTTCATTCATGTTCTATTTGAATTATGATTTCAGAAATATAAGCAAACAACGAGGTATACTTTAGTCAAATTGATTCAATATTAGTAATCCTCAATAACAGTAATTTTTGAAATCGTCGCAAAACCAAGTAAGTTCAAGTGATGAAAACTCATTTTGATTGTAAATCGATTATCGAATTTCCATTGTTGATGTAAGGAAATAAAGTGTCAGATCGATACTTGGTACTCCGAATCTGATCAACCATTCTTCGATAAAAAGAATAACATGAGTCATCAATAAAATAAGTAAGAATTTGATTTCTGATATTTTTATGACTTTGACTTTTATGGAGGAGAAATCTACTAGCTTTTATCGATTACGCCAGCTGAGTTTCAATAACATATTTTCTCACTCGATTTGCTTTTAAAATGAAAAGCAAATAAATTTCTTTCTCCTTTTGTTGAATTGGACCACGCCTTTATCCAGCGATGAAAGAGGTTCTATTTTATGCATCTCAAATTTTGTTTACAGCACAAAATAAAGAATCGAAAAAAAATTTATCTTTTCTTCCCGTGGTTGGGTTTTGACTTTCTAGTATGCGAAGTATAGAAAAAGAATAAAATTCCGAATTCGAGATTTTTACGTATCTCCACATTTTAGACTTAACTAAGTTTTAAAAAAACAAACACTTTTTTTGGAAAACATCTATTTGCGACAAAAATAGCTCAAAAACGTTCTGAACTGGACGGATGAAATTTGGCATACGGTCTTTAGACCACTTAAATAGAAGATAGAGTTCTTCTTTCAAAGTTCTACAGGATAGAACTTTGTAGATTGTTGTTAGACTTTAAACAAAATCTAATCAGAGAAGGTCTGTCTACCCGGCTATAATATAATAACAATAATACAATAATGAATGTAAGTTAACCCTTTGGATACATTTGACGTATCAAAACGTTCCGTATTTGTTTGAATTATTTTTTTGTAATTCTAATAAGCTTAAGTTATCTCAGTATCATGTAGCAGAATATATTCTGAATAATAAGTAATAAATGAATTCTAACGTAAAAGCCACTGCCCTCACATGATCAAAAAATTAAACGCGCTTCAAATACAAAAGTCGTTTCAAATAAATGTGCAGTTAAAGGGTTAATATAATAACTACAAAACGAAGAGATCTCGATGAATAAATTTCGGTACACTAATTCATCATCTATAGCTTAGACACTTATTAAATGTTGAGTGCCGTCCTGGCATAGGGGTAGCTCGTCTTCCTCGTGATGTGTGAGTCCTTGGTTCAAGCCCCGGTTCGGGCATGGTTGCTCTTCAGCTGTTTTATCTGTAAGATGTGTGAATGTGTCCACCTGTAAAGAGGGGTTATGCAAGCGAATGAGTGATGCGTGAATAGCAAAATCATATTGTTGCCCTAGTTGGCACTACTAAAACAAGAGGCGCTAACAACAATTATTGAGTCAATTCTAGCAAAGGATTGACCATTTTTCGATCAGAACTTTCAGAAATATGTAAACGCGATAACTCCAAAACGGAGTCTTAAATTTATCAAATTTGTTGTGTGCTTTTGTGACTACAAGTGTAGTTTTGCATCAAATTTTCGTTTCTATAGGTTGAAAAAAATGCATCTAAAACACAAATTAGATTTTCAGTTAATACATGCTAGGGATTAATCGCCAAAAATCAAGCAATAGATTCAGTAAAAATGCTAAATTCATGCCAATTAATATTTCGTTACTATTTTACTCTGGGGCAATATCTTTATTAGAGAGTATGTAAGAAAGTTTCGGGAAGACCACTTCCATTGTTTTAAAATTTGCATTCCATTTAATCTGTGTCACCTGTGCTACCATTTTATCTTTTGCATCAGTTTATTTTATTTAATTCACTAGGAAAGTCCCCCCCCATCATTTCATCATTTACATCTTTCAGTAGATTAAATAAATAAAAATGAGTCGTTTCTATATCCCTGATCTATATTTATAATAAGTAAACCACTTTTTTGGGCAGATGCACTTCTTATTCGAACCGTAAATTATTTTTCAGCAGGTGCAAATGATGATATAAGTTTATGAAAATTGTGTGGTTTTAATAAGCATAAACAGGGACAAGATTTATTTCTTTTTTCTGCATTATCTTTAATTTTATGGAAAAAAATTAAGTGGGAAAATATCCCGTACAAGATAGACAAATCGTGAAATTTATTCGACAAGCGTATTATGGTTCTTAATAAAGAAAATCCAACCAACCGTGGAAGAAAAAGACTTTGTCTTCTTAGAAATTAAACCTGTTCTAGAAAAGTTTTGAATATTAATTTATTAAATTTTTGATGAGCATATTTTCTTTTTAAAATACCCTTCTTTTTACGAGAATAATTATCATTGGACGCAAAGCCAACCAACCATGGAAGAAAATGCTTTGTCTTCTCTGAAATTAAATCTGTCCGAGAATATTTTGAATATTAATTTGCTTAATTTTTGTTAAGAATATTTAATGCAAAAAAAAAGTACCGCACTTTTTACTAGAATAATTATCTCTGGATATAACAGCTCATTGTCTAGTATAAAAATGTGAAATGGCCGTAAAGGGGAAAATAATCTAATTTATTGCGCGGTTTTATTTATAATTTAATCAATCTAGATTTTTTTTACTATCAGAGTAGTTTTTGAAATGATGGGAGAATATCAAGTAATTAACAAAAAAAAAAAAAAAAAAAAAAAAAAATCTCATTGCAACTTTTTTTCTAAAGTCTTTATTAATTATCTTCAGCTCTTATTATGGGTATTCAGCAGTCAAAGAAAAAAATATGTTAGTAAATACATCAAGGATTTCAACAAGATATTTCATTTAATAAATCAGCAGAAGTTGATATTTATGATGTATAATTATTTTTTATGTTGTGCCGAATTCCCCTGTTTGGGTACTGAGTAAAGTTTGATTAATTGTAATTATCGTTTGAAAAATTCCTGTTATTCTCTTGTTAAATTCTGATGTTCAATATTAAAAGACCTAACTGCTATGAGATAATACAATTTTCCCGATTGAACAAAAAAAAAAAAATCTTTCACGCTTCTGAGGCAAAAAAATAATTGAATTCAAAATGCATTTTAAAATTTTCGTAATGTTTGTCAAGAGAGAATTTTTTGATTGTTTTTTATTCGTTTTTGAGAGAGATTTAAGATTTTGGACTATTTTATAATCTCGATAGCAATGCACTATTTTAACATTTTCCGAACATAATTGTAAATTAATAATAAATTAAATTAGTTTCTGACTCCATGTAATAGTGCTACGTAGAAATAAGTTAGTGAAAAAAGATAAAAAATGTTGAAAAAAAATAAAAATAAAAATATATACTATAGAGTAGACTCGTAAATGTACATTTATAAAAGCTTATTTTAATTAATATATTTAATCTCGCGTACAGTCTATCATCTTTTTTTATTATTTTCCCATTTTTTAAGCTTAATACCTTTGTCATGCACTTCATGCATAATTTCCATATAGAGATTTAATATGAATTTAAGAGTAAACATTTAAAAATAAACTCTACAGCAAAACGCATTGAAAACTGACAAATAAATAGCTAATTTTAATGAATTTTCAATGATTTTTAACTCATTAGAATATGTTTAACGAGCAAAGGATGTGGAGTTTGTATTTGTAGTAAATCATCTGAGCAAAGGTAGGTTGTTGTAAATTTATTTTCAGCCGCCACACCCATTTCGTGAGGCACGAAATATGAAAATAAGCGAGGAACTTTCCAAATTCTTATCGTCAACATCTCAGAAAACAGTCAGAAACATTTTTTTGGGTTATTTTTGTCACGGTAGTTCACAATTTGAGTAATATAAACCGAAAACAAATACATTGGTCCTTCAGGTCAAACGAAAACTGTTAAAGTAAAAAGTTTCAGAAAGAATGCAACAGATTCCAAATTCTTATCGCCGGCATCTCAGAAAACAACCAGAAATATTTTTTGGGGGGTCATTTCTGTCATGGTAGCTCACAACCTGAGTAATATAAACCGAAAACAAATACATTGGTTATTTTAAGTTAAACGAGAACTGTTAAAGTAAAAAATTTTAAAATGAATGCAACAGATTTGCATCTTTTTGAGAACTAAAATGTACCATCATAAGTTTTGTAAATTTGAATGTGTCTAGGAATATTTAAAATGCTTAACATTAAGTAATAAAATCAATACTGTCTCACTAATTTTTTTATACATTTAATATTTATTGTACATTATTTACGTTATTAAGTTTACACGTACAGCAATTTTTCATCAGTGATTTTACCAGTTATTGATAATGACCGAATTGCTTGGTCGTTTTGCTGGCTCAAATTTTACTAAATTACGGCAGATAAAGTCGGAAATTTTACTAAATAGGCCATTTAGAAATTCAGAGCATTCCCTTTCACTGATAGTCTCATCTTAGTAATTACAGATTTCATGAGATACGGATTTGAACGTGGGTAGTAAGATTTCACAGGAGTGAAGAATAACTCATATTCTTCTTCACACAGATTATATGATCATCTAAGTTACATCAAGATAGATCTTAAATTAATTCATTCGCATCTCAAGTTATATATTGCGTCAATTCCCATGATAATTAATGCCTTAATTAATTTCAGTTTTGGAACTTTGATATATTTGCTTCACTATTTATTTCTTATTCAAAGCACTTTTACATTTCGAAGATATTTTATTAAAATTTTTTAGCATATTATTTGTTTCGATAAGAGATAATTTGTTTTGCCATTGACGGTATTTGCATATATGATTATAAGGCAAAATTGAATGCCGAATAAAGTCCTGGGTCACATGATAAGACTCTGTAGATAAAACTTAGTTAGTAGCAATTATTTTTGAAAACAAAAGAAACTTTAGTATCTCTCTGTATTGTAGCTATTGAAAGCTGAAGAAATTCTCTCTTTATATGGGATTTTTAAAATGATTATTGGATCTTGGAAAATTGTTCATGATATTAGACGTAAATTAGAAAGGAATAAATAGAGAATGCAGATTAGTCGTGAGCCGCAAATAGACCGGAAAATGTGCATTCTGAGATCTTGTTGTTTAATGGTAAAATTGCGTCTATCTTGGACGATGTATTTGTGTATCTTTCTAGACTATGATCGGGTTTCTGCAACCTGAAGACAGCTTCAGGCATCAGACAACATCAAGTGTGTGCATTTTTATACAGTCTAAAGTGTGAAATCTCTGGTCCCCTGTTTCTTTTCTTTTTGGAAATAAATGTGCGAATTTGTTTTTCATAATCAACTTTATATTTTTTCCAAAATAAATCCAGATGATTATAAAAAAAACTATCCCAATATATGAGACTATAACTATCATACAGTTCACAGAAAGGGAATAAAATTGTGATTCAAGGTATTTTGAGGTATGCTTTCCAAAATCATAAGAAAAACAACAGTTAACCTCTAATAGTTACTGTTACAGTGACAAAATTTAAAACTTTTAAAATGGCAACACCAATTTTTTTTGTAATGCATTCTCCATAGCAAAAAACAATAAACAACGTTGGAACGGTACCTATAGCACAAAAATCATCTTTGACAGACAATATTGTCAACTATCAAACTTGTAAGATAATTTATAAAAAAATGTCCCTACAAAGTGAGACGATATTTGTATGGAATCTAAAATCATTACTTTCATTAATTAGTTTTATTGCTTATCAATAACACTATAGAATAAAACGTAGTAATATTCTAGTAAATTTCATTTTTAAAATTTTATTAGATAATATATTATTAGTTCTTCCTTTTCACAAAACTTAACCAAGTCCAGAAATATATTTTTATAGTTAATGGATGGCTTTTCAATGCTAGATTTCCTCAGAACCTTATATATTTGATTTCATTATTTAATTCACTAAATACTTTTCACATTAAATTTAGTAAGTTAGTAACACTGATAATGAATAATTCACAGGAAACGACCATTAAAGACAATTAATTATTCTATTTAATTTTTGTAAAAATAATTAGCATTATCATAAAAATATACAGCACTATACCACCCGTTTTCAAACGTTCAGTACAAAAAATAGCGGAATTGGGGTCCAAGTCGTCTTACGAACACATATTTGGATTTTTCTCGAATATTTGTGAAATTCTTTCCAGCATTTCTGAAATTCGATCTCACACAAAGGTCTGGAATTCTAGTTTCACTCTCACCATCATACAAAAAAATTTTTTATCGCCAAAGGTGAAAAAATATCACGAAAATATCTTGTGACATAAAAGATTCCGGAAAAATGCCAAAGCGAGAGATTACTTGATTAAGTTATAAAATACGACAAGTATTCTTTAAAGCACTGGCTCTAAAATCAGTGGCATTAACATATGAATAGGATTTTGGAATCGAAACATTCGTTTTCCTCAAAAATAGCGAAATTAAATGTGTTGTGTGAAGGAGCGGCGACATTGAGTGAGACAAAGAGCTATTGCTATTTCCCGTCGAAGAGAAATGAAGAGCGTTCTTTGTAGGTAAAATCCGTTACCGTATCCTATTATTTAAATCACGTCTTGAAGTTATTAAATTCTAAACAGCTGAGATAAGTTAATTTTATTTGAATTCGGCAACCGAGTTAAATCGGCTTCAAATTGAATAGATGACAATTCCGTCTGGACTGTTACTTTCACCGACTTTTTTTTATCACTTGCCGATGTCTGTGAAATTAGCATTATACAAGATTGGAGTGTTAGCATAAGACAAAATTACGATAGGAGTGGAGAATTAGGTATTGATGCTTTTCGGCTTGTTTTTCTTTATTCAATTTTAACTGGATGGCGCTGATTGAAAAAATAAAAGCGATACAGGGTGGTTATAATTAAACTTCCCCTATAAACAGAATCCTACAATGCAAACGGGTGAACGGATTGCAACGAAATTTGGTATATAGACTATACACGATATGCGTTCACGGAATCTCGCAAACATTTTTTTAGTTCCAGAATGTCAATCAGAGGGTGTCGTTTCTGGAATAACATTAATTTTAACACAATAAATGACCAAAACAGAATACAGAAACAGTATTAACATTTATTGACTAGTTTCTGATCACCTTGTCATCGAACCACATTAAGTAAAGGTAAGGAAAAAACAACAGTACGCTGTTTGAGAAAAGAAAAAAAAACAGTTTAGTTTGCAGAAACAAGAACAGATTAGGATGAAATTACACAAGAGGAGCAGTTGTTAATCGTGTTCAGGATGATGTAGGGTAAGGTGCTCCATGCGACCACCCTCATTCACCTGCAAAATTTCAAGTCGATAGACAAATGTTCAACAGCAGATCGTAACTGATCAGTTGTGATGCTTCGCTCATGAAGTGTTATGGAGTTCTTTAAGCCATCCAATGTCGCAACAAGATATCGTCATCATTACAGCCAGAAACATCGACATAAAACAATAAAACGACTGCAAACGTTTCTTACCCTAACCTAATTTGCATAAAGCTTAATTTTCTTCGCAAGCATGCAAATCTCAACACTTTTTCCTAGAATTAACAGCTTTTCCCAGTTTTGCATTTTATTATTCATAATTCTTGTTCTGGATTGTTAATATTGTTGGATTTTTATTTTTCCGGAAAAAGTGTCCTCTGGTGGACATTTTGAAACTTCTTTTTTTTTTCTTAAATTCCGTGAGCGCATCTCATGTATAGTCTATATACCAAATATATTTCGCTGCAATCCGTTCATTCGTTTGCGTTGTAGGATGCTGTTTAGGATGTAGGATTAGATTTTAATATATATATAATTAATTTCCTAATTCTTAGGTCGATTCAGCACATATCTTCATTCTAAAATATTCTTTTATTTCCTGATCCCATTCAACTTTTTCTATTTAATTAATTCAACACGAGTTCTAAAATTGCTGAATCGGCTAAAAGCCGACAAGTTCCCACACTCCTAGAAAAGGGGAAAAAAATTGTTCAGGCAAGTACATTCTTTTTAAAAGATCCCTATGAATCCCTTGCCTTGACCGACACGTGTAGGAAATACCTATTAAAATCTCACACTATAAAGCACCGGAAAATTATTTTCCCTCTCTTTTAGCTTTAGCTGCCATTTACTTCACGAAAAAAACAATTTCACCTTTTCATCAGGCTTCCGCGCCACCCCAATGTGTGTATGGGTGCTTGGCCTACGAAGCCAATTATAACTCGTGACAGACCCGAATACAATACGAATCTTCTGGCGAATCGAGGTTTCGAATCTAGCTCCTCCGTCTCCCGAAACCAATACTTCATCATTGGGCAGGTGAGACCAGCGCCTTTTCTTGTAGAAAGATTTCGCCATTACTACTCTCTTTTACATTTGTCCATAAAATAACCTTTCCTTTCATATTTCTAAAAAGAAAATTCTTATTATTTATAATTAATACCTACATTTCAATAGGAATTAATAAAAGGAAATAAATTTTAGAAAGAAGAAAACAAATAAATTTTTTTTCTATTCTTTCATTTAACCGATTTTCATTATAAAATGTTTGCATTTGAAATCTTTCATTATTTTTTTTTGGAAACCACATATTAAAATTATTTAAATAAGTTATAAAATATGTAAAGTATTTTGCATATTGATTCAATATATCCTAAACTGAAACTATTAGTGTGTAGTTTAGTTATATTTGCGTCCATTTTAGAAATAACATGAGATTTATTTTGGAATGGTCATCGTAATTTAGAACTATGGTTAGAAGATGAGAACATCTTGGCCAGACTTGCATCTCCAAGATTCCGCCCTATGGATTTAAATGTGCCCCAGATTCGCTTGCATCGTGGCTTTTCGATGGAATATGGAGCCTTTTGTTTTAAATTCGAGACCCTACCTACAAATCTCCGCGCCCTCTCCGTAGGTTGTGTAGAAATTGAAGCTAGTTAACGAGCAAGATATTATGTTTTTTAATTTAATCGTTTTTGTCAGTTAGATAGACAAACATTTAGCCAGTTAGAAATAAAATAAGATATCTAGATATCTTGTTTTTAAATATGGAAAAAGTTAACTAGATGTACTGTTGTTTCTAAACTGAAGGAAGATCCCGATGTTCATACCGTATAAAATGTTTCAATAAAAAATGCATGCTCTAGTATGGTTACATGACAGAAAAATTGAAGAGATAAGGAGAGTTAATAGTTAAACTAACTTTTAAATTTCTTCAGCTTTTAAGATTTGAAGTTTTCACTGAAACTATTTCATAATTTCTTTTTAGTACCTTAATTTTTTTTCACACTAAATAATATTTACTGCTAATAGTGTCAAACTTGCAAAAACTCCTTTCCAAACAGTTGGATATAAAAGAGATTCGTATAAATTTTATAGCTGGAGCCAATTTCTCGCATTGTTCACCTCGATTCTTTCGTTTTAAAAATCCTGATTTTTTCGGTTTATTGAATGGGAAAAATAAAACTGCTACTTTAAAAGACGTATTTACATATAGAAATTTATCACACGACATATTTTATTAAAATTACCTTTTAACCCTTTAAAGGACCATTTTTTTCTAGTCATATTATGTTTAAATATTTTTAGACTTGAAATTAGAATAAGAAAAGGGATTCATTTTGCTTATTAGATAAATTTAAGTAGATTAATTAATTAATTTGGTTAATTAATAATTAAGTAACAAATCAAGACACATCATTTTGTGTGAGATAAAGAAATGAATCATCTAAGTTTCTGTCTTTTTAAAAAAATTTGTCAGAACTTATGCCAACCTACATAATTTCATACAAATATTGATAAATTTGGTGGGAAGCATACTTCCCACGGCCCTACAAAGGGTTAATTTAAAAAATGGCATTAACTATCTATTTTTTTTATTCAGATGAAGCAATTTTATTTTAAATAAATGCTCATTTACTTCATGAAAAATAGCAGTAACAACTACAATTGAGAGTTTATGCTTTGATGAACATTCAAAATTTGAATTTGTAAATTCTTTCACATTCTATTTGATGAATTTTACTTTATATAACCTCCATTTAATTAGAAGATGTTTTGCTAATTTGTATAAAATATCTCATAGTAGTCAAGTTTAATAATATATTAATAAGTATTTAGTAATTAGTAAAAATAGCTATAAATTAATTAAGTGAAAATTTGCTTCCAGTATCAATGAGATATAATGTTTGAAATTATGTTATTAATTGTTCCTTTTTTATTATTGCTTACTGTTTTGTCAGACAGTTCTTACTGCCTGATACTATATAAATTGTTTATTATATTCAAATTAATTACTAAATGCTTAATTGCCTTGAATTAAGTATAAAACTAATTAAAGTCTGCTGTCTCAAAACTAAATTAGAAAATTTTTCCTTTGTCCTCCGTGCTTCGGAGGACCCCCCGTCGTATCTTTTCTTTCGCTGGTTCTGCTTGTGTACAATTTTATTTTTACTATTCCTGAATTCTCAGGAATTCGACATACTTGGAATTCAAGTACATAATCGAACATTAATATAGTACGAATTTATAAAAACACATTTTACACACTCAATGCAATCTTTATTGTCCATTTTTACATCATTCTGTGATAATGATACAACAAAATAAAGACACTGCATAGCTGAAAGCAATATGAAGAGATATTTTCTGTCACAGTAAAATAAGTTAAAGTACATGTGATAAAAATATGTGCAAGCAAACACTATGTATCAGCATCACTCTCTCTCTATTGTGACTAAAAACTGTAGAGTCGTCCGAATTCACTGCGTTTACATAAAATTTACTTTTTTTAATGAAATATTTTTTTCATAACCATGATATAAGGAGTAAAAATAATTCGAGCATCTATGGAGAGGAGAGATTTTTCTTCCACCGCTGCTTTTTTTATGGAATCTACAACAGAAAAAACATTAATAAACACATTTTTTTTCAAAAAAAGTTTTTATAAAACAAAATTTAAATATTTCAGTAAAAATTGTTGAAACACTGCAATCACAGTAGTTAGAGTTCAGCTCAGTAATTGTGATGTCATAATCAAAGATCTATGAATAAAGATATCAATAGGAACTAAAATTAAGTTTGAACATGGTGTCAAATTTACTCGGCATGTTTAATTGATGAAAATATCTATACTGACACAACACACATTTCTGAAGAAAAATTACGCAAATGACGTTAAACTTTCATTAATTTGGTAAATAAGTTAAGCATATTTATTGCTTATATATATTTAAATTTAATGTTAATTGCTCAAGAAACACTTTTTACCACATCCGGGAATTAGTTTTCATTTTTGTATTTTCTGCAGGGATGTCCGTACAGCTAATTTGAACAACACGTGGTCTCAATTCATTA
Organism: Argiope bruennichi; assembly: GCF_947563725.1. NCBI lineage: Eukaryota > Metazoa > Arthropoda > Arachnida > Araneae > Araneidae > Argiope > Argiope bruennichi. The sequence goes on along the minus strand of NC_079162.1, from coordinate 68,447,066 downwards.
ACCAATTGATGTAAATTGACATGTCAATTAGTTTATGCAAAGTACTTCATGAGTACGATAAAGAGCTTCTTTAAGCAATATTCGGTTTAAACGTGATTTAATTGAATATTGTGGTATTACTATTGTATAGAATAATAATAGAATATTGTGTTATTACTAATCACTATTGTGGTAGAATGCAAATTGACGTGTACATTAGTTTATGTAAATTACTTCATGAGTACGATTATGAGAAAGTAAAAAAATTGAACAATATGGTAAATAATACCTGAGTATTCTATTTAAACGTGATAATTTACTGAAATTTAATGTTATAAGTATTTTTGTATAATTTGAAATTATTTTGAATAAATTTATGTGAATAAAAACTTTTCATCTTGGTCATTTTTATCATCATCGTCTTCTTTTCTAATCTAAATTCAAAATATTTAAAGTTACCAAGTTAAGTAATATAATGTATAAGCGCAGTCTACAAGAAGAAACTATACAAAATGTGGAAATCCGTGCGAAAACGAAGTACTTGTATTTTATTTCATAAGATATCATTATGAAGTCCTCACGATAATTTATAGATATGTATTCACAATAAACTCTAGATGCAGTGTGCTTACAAACAAAGTTATGCTTATATCATTGTATTCTTAGTTCAACTCTTTTTCAATATTTTTGTTGGATTCAAATACAAAATAACAATATAAATAAAGAGATAAAATAAATAAGAAAATGAATAGTCTCTCTCTAATATTCTTATTTATTTACACAATAAGTTGAGATCAGTGCAAAGAATAATTGAGAGATCTTTTCTTATTGACTGATTAGTTCCAAAGTTTAATACATATCTATAATTTAAAAGAGACTAAGCACAAAATTTAATTAATCTATTTCGTTGAATTTCTGAGTCTGCTTTATTGAAATGAACTTAGATTAATAAATAGAATTTTTGGCGACGAAGTCCGTTCGAAATGGATACCAGTCTGCATTTTTGGTGTAAAAACCACGTACCAAATTTCATTCGTCGAATTCATATTTTGTTTAACTGTCGTGTATCTGACAAAAATAATTCCGAAACTATTTTTTTAAACGTTTGTGGGATCTAGAAATATTACTGCTTGAAAACATAGAGATCAAACCTCAAAGTTGAATTTTTTGGCGATTATAATTGTTATTTTTATATACTTTGTGTATGAAAAAATAAAACCACATTTAACTGATTACTTTTAAAAATATTAATAAGCCGTTTATCATATATTAGTTCTATTATTATTATAAAATATTGTTTATCTTATGAACAATATTGGAAGATATCTTTTGTTATTAAAAAATATAAAATGTCGTTGTGAATATTATTATTCTCTGCTGCATACTTTTACTGAAAAATACACAGAAATTTAATTTATTTTCTGACGAAATAATGCGAAATTGTTAGAAAGGCATTTGCAGATGCCTCTCCATTTTATTGAATTTTCAAAAAGTGAGTTTTTTTTTTTTTTTTTGTGCCCGCCATAAATTGAAAAGGAATAGCGTCTCCGAACGAGATTATTTCTATGCAGTTTCTCAAAAAAAAGTTGGCCCATCGGGAAATTATACTACTGCTTTTATGTATAAGATTTCTTGCTTCTATTCGGTTTCTTCTTACCAAAGAATTCACTTTTCTATATCGATCGAAAATGATATCTCGAAAACTATTTGGATACTAAGCCCTAAAAGATGGAAATGAAAATTGCGACGGTATCCTTGAATGATTCGAAGATAAATATTTCCCCGAAACTTATAATGAATTCATCATAAGCTCGTTCCGGCATTTCATTAGCTCTCTTTGTATTTATAAATTTTTTTCTCTTCAATGCGATTTTTTTTAAGAAAATTTTATTAAAAAGATATAAAAGAAAACTTTTTTGAATTTGGAAAAATCCTGAAAATACTTTCGTTTCGGAAGCAGTAAAATCAATCAGAGCTTCTGAAACTAAATAATGTCTTTTGAACAATTAAATCAGAAACGGGAAATAAATTTGATTAATAAAGAATCTGACTACCTTCCTTTATTAAAATCACAGCCCTTTCCTAATATCTTTTGCCATATTTTAAGAATCCCAACAGATTAATTTTCGTGGAAAATATCTAACTGTAATTGAATTTAATTAGAAATGGAGTTCTTAATTCCGAAAACAAGCTACAAAACACAACAAGAGAATGCGTGGGACTATAAATACAGGGATAGCCCCTCCCTCAAATGAATCTTGTCTTGAAGCTGATTCGTTGGTGTGCAAGGGCCGTTGCGCAAGAATTGCCTGGAGGCTGCAGAAGCTAAATTGGGATTCGGCACGTGGCAGTTGAAGTTCCAGGAAAATCCTCTTTATTTTAAAAGAAATTTAATCTATGATTCCTGGAATTTCAGAGTGATATTTAAGCTGTTTTCGCATTCCAGCTGCTAATTCTGAGAATCTCTTTGGGTACTTTGAAGCGAAAGCTATTGAAAAGGAAACTATTGTGTTGGTAGTATTTTGAGAAATTTTACTTGAATTAGACGATGTAGAGGGAGTTGTTGAAGCATCCTTTCTAAAAACATTTGATGCATTTAACCGATAATTCTTATTATTCTAGATTGATAGAATAAGTGGTTTACCCCAAAAAGAATGTTTTCGAGCATCGAATTCTAAGAAATTCAATCTGTACTTTAAAAAGAAAATGAGGATTGTTCTGATGAAATTTAATTACAGTTAGATATATGATAATGGTAGATGCTGAAACCCACTTTTTATTTTCTTGTGTTTGACGAAGGGAAAGTATTAAAATAGTAAAAAAAAATAAAGTCCGAGATTTTGATGCATCTTGTGTTTTAGACCTCTCTGAGTTCGAAAAACACTTTTTTAGCATTATGTCTGTCTGTCAGCTCGTCTTTAAACATGGTAACTCAAAAACACTTTGAGCTAGACTTATAAAATTCGATATGCGGTTTTTCCTCCCAATGTGTAGATTTCTATAAAAATTTAAACGAAATCCATTAAGAAAAAGTCTGCTGTCTGAATACAAGTTAAAACTACAAATAAAAAATAAGTACAAAATGAACAGAGCTAGATGGATAAAATTTGGTACGTGGATTTAATATTTAAAGTGTAAATAAGTTTCAAATTTGAAACTGAGTTCATCAAGGAGTTGTCCGTAGATTGGTCTGCATTTTCACAAGCATATAAACGCAATATTTCAAAACAATTTTGACAAATATATGAAATTTGGTATGAGGTTTTGCGCCTAAAGTTGTTCTTTAACGTCAAATGTTAGTTTTAATGGTCGAAAAAAACTGTTCAAAATACACATTTGGTGTTTTGGTGCTTGTGTTTTAACCGCATTCCAGGAATTAATTGTCAAATTTAGTACTATAATAGGCTCTTCCATAACTATTATTCACCAATGGTATATGGTTAATAATACACAAATAACATTTATTAGAGAGCATACACAAAAATCTCGGGGAGCCCACATCCACTGACTATAAACTTGGGAACGATTTTACTCACGAGCATGATAATGATGAAAAAATAATTTGTTCATCATTATCATGCTCATTCCTAGATGCCGGAATCTATATTTAAGAAATTCATTCGATGCTTACAAAAATAATCTAGCTGGTGTTTAATTGTATTTTAAAGTTCTTACGAATTCCACCAAAATTATAAAACACATTGAAATAGAATTGTAGTAGTAAATTGCTTAAAATAAGGAATTTGTGATTTTTTATATGATTTAACTAACAACTGGAATACCACTATGATAATTAAAATATTTAATTAATTTGTTTTACAGCATTATTAATGAGCATTAAAATGTAAAATCAAATTAATCAGGAACAAGAACGGTGTAAGCAAATTTCAAAATAAATGCGTTTTTATTTTATGTACAAAGACAAAAATTGTTTGAATTTTTCTGCAGTTGACTCAGAACCGTACCTAATGGACTAATGCTTTAAACCTAAAAATCTTGCTATAACATAGTGTATGATGTAAATCATTAATTATCAATCAAAATAAAGGAGTAGAAGCCTATTATAATTTAAAGGTCAATAAAGCTCGGAACAAATGTATACTGCAATATCAAATAACAAAAACTTTGATCCATGAATCTATGAAAGAAGGATTACTAAAAACAAATGAGAAATATGTAGATTTTCAGCAAATATTTTCGAAGTTATTTTGTATTCAACAATGAACACTACTGATACATTAATATTTGATAAATAAGATCTAGTTTCCGCAATCGATTCCCAACGATTTGCCATGAATAAAACATGATGGGACATGAGAATTGCGGAAATAATTAATACTGATTTCATGAGCGAGCCATGCATTGCAATGAAGAATGAATAATAAATTCATCGAGTGCGTGATTCAGAATAAACAGCACGATAAAAGGAAAAGGGGATTGATCTTTGAACTTAGTGTTTTCTCCTATTATGTTGGCGAGCAGTGTTTTGAAATGACAACTAGAAAGCCTCGTTTTGTTTCATGTTAGTCCGGAGAATTGATTTTGATAACTCCCTTCCAATGAACCGATTGTCTATTCAAAATTCTGATCCGTGTTTTTATTCGGACGCCGGCTGATAATATTTCAAAATTGAACCTTTTGATGCAATTTTCTATGTAAATTTTGTGCTTTATTTTTTCCGTTTTCAAAACAATATTCCTTAATTCTTCTATATTTTGAAAATATAGTATTTAATTTTTATGTTCTTCGTTTTGAAAATATTGGGTTTCTATATGTATATTTTCAAAATATTGTGTTTTATTCCTTGTATTCCTTCATATTTAAAATATTTTTCCATTAAATTACAAATCTATTTATATGGTCCTGTACTTAGACCATGTAGTCAATAATTATCCGTGCCATTCGCCTTTAATCAATGTTGTCATCCAAACTCTTTTCAACATGAATTTATGCTCTGTAAATAATTGCTAAAAGCCCTACTATAGTTATGTAACTTCACCGGCTTCTAATTAATAGCCAGGGGGAGGAGATATTATAGCAGGGCAATTTACGGGGTTTCAGCCCTCGGCGTGCATTCTCACCCCAGCGGGGTATGTGAATTACTCTCTTTTTCATATATCTCAGCACAAATAGCACACTGGTACCAAAAAGGTCAGGGAGTTTGAGATATATTGTGGCGTCTAAATCTATTACATAACAGCTTTTCCCTAACCACATTTAGACAAAAATAATCATGTGATAACACTGGAACCAAGATGATGTTTTAATTACAATACGTTATTACTTTGAATCATTAAACAAGGTATTTAAATGTAGTTTTTATATGTTGTTTTAATAATGCGATTTGCTATAAAATATTATAATTTTCCATTTAAATGCAATTTGCTATTGCTGTATGGCCTTAAAAGCAACGGATATTTATTTGTATTCCTGTCTTTCTCGAAAAAATTTTAATAAGTTTGTAGAAAAAATTTAAGATAATAACACATCAAATCAAATATTTTTCTTTATAAGATAATGCGATCCCTTTTTGCATGCATAAAAGGCAGAAAATGTTTTCATATAATGTTATATAAAATTTTTTTTATCCCTCTATCATTTGAAAGTTTGCTGGAGAATGATAAATATTCTCTGGAATACCAGGAAAATGAAACAAATACGCATTTTATATGTGGAGATAACAACAGGAGTGTTATGATAATTCAAAGGTTCTAGCAGACATCCAATATATTAATAAACAATTTCAAAAGTAGTTTTTTTTCTGTCAATAATTATTGATCGAAAAAAAAAACAACTTTTGAAATACAGTCAACATAACATCTAACTATTTTTCTGGTGTTGAAACATGCATTATTTGTTTAACTAATTTTTGTCAATGTGTCTGATTAATCAAGGTTAGTATGTTATAGTACAATATTCTCAATATCGTACAATATTATGAAATACCAAGTAATAATGTATACTAGTGAACATTATTACTTGCTATTACATTATTACTTGTATGTTGCTCAATATCTCACAGTATGTTGGGCTACTTGATTTGAGATGTAGGAATTTCGTAACTTTCATAATAAAAAAAAAGAAATTCAGCAATATTTAAGATTATTAGTTGTAGCCTGTTGGCTAATCAATAAAGGCAAATTTAATTTTACACAGGAAACTATATATTCTTAAGAAGAGTTCAGCTACTCCAGAATTCTTTAAAATGGCAGACTGGAATCCTTAAAATGACAATTTTTATTGCTTCATTTTCTCAACCTCATCTTTATATGAATAAAGCATATTTTATTAAAATAATTAGAGATTGAATGCAATCATTAAGAAATTCATAATTATGTTCCAGACTCTAATACAATAACTGAAATAAAGACACTTCACACTTAATTATATTATAAAAAGTCATCTTTGTTTAAATATACAATATTCAAAGTTATTTAAATGCGTTATGAAACATAAAAACATTTATTTTCATACGGGTACGAAGTAATAATGTGAAACAATAATCAGCAGTTAGAGGGATTCCACGATATCGAAACTTTTTAATTATTTGAAGCTACAAAATTTCATTAAAGGCCTTTATATGAGCAAAAAAGGTTCAGCATATAAATTCGGAAAAGAAACCTTAAAAATGTTCGGAAAGTATTGAGAATGCCAGGCGATGCTTTCAGCAACAATAATTTGTCACGGTAAAAGGTAAGAAGAAATTATATTTGCATTAAACCTTTCTTGCATTTATAAGTTTTCCTTGATGGCACAATACTTGGCCAAAAATAAATTTCCCCTTTTGACGCTATTCGTTTAGGAAGAAGCCTTTTGGGGTAGAAAAAGAGCAGCTCTATATTTGAAGCGAAAGCCCATGATTGAAAAGTTGAGGTATTCACTTCTGCTGATATTAAAATCTAAGCTGAAAAGTTATTAAAAATAAAAAACCAATGATGGAAAAAGGGTACTCGAAGCAAAATACCATCCATCTTGGAAGTGAGAATATTAAACGGAAATGATTTTTTTTTAAAGTATTTTATCCCGAATTTCAGGCACTGATGAATTATTCATGATACAAATTCAATAAATCTGAAGAAATGCTGCTATTTCTAATCTTTCAGATCAATATGAAAGAAGAGATTGAAGATCATGGAATAATATTTCTATTGGGATATGAATGTGGAAAAATAATGCTATTCCCGTCAGAAATCACTTAATTCCAATTCTCAGGCAAACTTGACTTACTGTTAATGTTATCTCAATAACATCGATGAAATGTCCTAGCTGCTGTCTATCAGAAAGGTTATAAGAAGAAAAAAAAAACCTTTTATAAACATTTGAATTTGAAAAAGATTTTTTTTTATATTTAAAAAGAATATTTTCTTGAAGAAATATTCTGATTCTTAAATAGTTACGAACTTTATATGATATCAGTAGCACTGACGGCAATTCGTGCCTTTAATCATATGTATGATTATTGAAACTTCGAAGAATTAAATAGACTCCATATAATATTGACAGCGGTAGTAGTATATTGTTAGATGCTTACAGTTTCACCCTCCTCCTGACTGATGGTCCAATAAAGTACTCCCCCACGGTGAGAGGGAGTGCTTTTCTATGCGGTTTAGCCACAGATATTGCCACGGAGTGAATCAACAAGTATGTTTTAAGATTAGTTCGTCCCCGCAAATGCCCCCCACCGGGACAAAATCTAATTTCAGATACTTTAATTCTCCGCTGAATTGAAAAGGAAGACATAGGCAATCTTTTTTCAGTTTCCTCTTTTGCAGGGGAAAGTTATTATGAAGAATAAAATGGTCTAAGCTTTTATAAATGTTTATGGTTATTATATAAATTTAAGACTTATGTTAGCTTTTCAAGTGAGACTAATACTTTTTATCAATATCAATCATTTCTCAAATGAATGAATGATTTTCTAAGATTAACCTCCATTACAAATTTTCGTGCTTAAAAAAAAAAAAATTGAATATTTCATGTTTTTGTTATTTTTCTATATATATATCTTCTAAGCAACATACGAAGAAGGATCAGATAAACACATCGCATCATTGTTATTGGACTAAATATTTTTGTAAAATAATTATCACTGATTTAAATTTGCAAAGATCTGATTTTTTCCTTGTTAAATGTGATTCAAATTTATGCATTAACTTAATAGAACTAGATTTTATAAATACTTCAATACATTATATTTCTAGCTAATATAAAGCATTTATTATTCGTCCCACAAATAAGTATGACGCAAAACCTACTTTGTCTACTAATATCAAATCCAGTCAATGAATTAATTATGGAATTGATGCAAGTTTAAAGCATAGTCACACTGAATCGCAAACTCAGGATAATCAGCGTCTTCATTATTTAAAATAATGTGTTACATTCAAAAATTAAGTGCCTAAAAATCCGTGAATGTTGGTAAAGATAACACCAACAGAGCCAAGACTTAACACAAATGAATATGATTCATAATGTAAAATGTAATAAATGTCTCTGAAACTCACAATTTAATCTTTACAATGATAATTCTTAATATATTCAGCATATTTAGGAATTCCCCAACTTGAAATACTTCAAAAATACTTATTATATATGAACTGAAATATATCTAAGTTTTCAAAATAATTGTAGGTTTAATCCCCCCCCCCAAAGGGAGGGGAGAAAAAATGGCGCATTATGTGAGAGCGTGTTTCTGGGTAGTTTAACCCGGCTGCACCCACAATTCTTTCATAATTCTGGTAATTCGTTTTCTCATTATAAACATATCACTGCACTAAAAATGGTGCCCTTCAGATAAAATTTTATTAATTGCATATTATTATAATTTATTAATATTTTATTAATTTTATTAATTATATAAGCCAACTATTCAATTAAACTCATCCTGTTAATTTTACCATATACAAAATTGAAAACAAGAAAGTTGACATGAAAATTATAATTTTGGCAACTCTCTTATATTAAAGTTTCTCACCCTAAAAATATCTCATCTATTACCTCTTGCACCAAAAGGTAATAAAAATATGTGAAAGAGATGACAACAAGTCGATATCTCCATACTGAATTCAGAAGGAAACCTTCATCTTAATTATGAATAATCTGATATTTAAAATTAAGTTACTCTTTTTGTTTATAAATCAAATACTTTGAAGCTTCTATTATAGCGACTTGAAGATTTTTTTGATGTAGAAATTCACTTTTTGAGACATTTTTTAGTCAGGACTTCTGTGCCTATTCTTATATTAATTAAATACATTGTAAAAAAGTAAAAAAAGATAACAAGAAACATTTTTTTTTTGCAAATTTAATTAAAATTAAATCGTAGCACCGTCCATGAATGTACGCAAAAAGAATAAAAGCCTCTCTATAAACTTTACGGAATGATTCTAAATTTTCGGAAAAAAGGTACGAATTCATGAAATAAAAAATATTTTTAGTTGTTTTCCACAAGACTATATTACTAATTTTTTAATCAGTGCTTAATGTATATGTTCTGAAAATCAAGAACATATTTAAATGTTCCCTTTTATTGAGAGATTTATTGTGAAAATCACATTGTGAAGAAATCGTATGTGGTAATTGGTAACTGCTTATGAGGGACTCAGATAGTATATGTGATATGTCTCAGATTGCTAAGATTTCAAAATAAAAATAATCCTTGATCCGTACTTAATACAATATAGATTAGTTTTTCACTTCGTTTTATCAGTTTCAAATATGAAAATTATTATCATTAGAATCTATTTTATTTTTAATATTAGCTTCTCTAATAATATTTTGTATAATTTTGCACTTTGCAATCAGCATAACTTTACACTGATAAACCTCAATTATTCCTCCATTATTCGATATAAACCTCAATGATTCGATATAAACCTCAATGATTCGATATAAACCTCAATTATTCGAGAAAACTATTCTGTCAAACTTTACGATGGAAATTACGTTTATAATAAGCTTCACGATTCTGAAGAAATTAAAAATTCGAAACACTATATTACTTAATTTTCCTTTCTCACATTACCTGTAATTATATTTTACCTCCTTCGGTTTTTTATGGTCGTCCAAACGACCAAGAAAACAATTAATGCATATTTACTCATAGTACCCAAAGTGTCAAAGTCTGAAAAAGAAGCCAAAGTAGGAAGAAGATCAGAAGATGAAACCCTAATGAGGGATGGATTATGTCATATTGACATGGTAAATAAAGAAAGAATCCCCCTGACATTTTTTGTATCATTCTTTTGCTTTAATGAAGGACAAGTTATTGAGGTTTAGCACTGCAAAGTAGATCGAAAGGATCTTTCCCGCTTTTCATTGTTTTTCTTTTTTTTTTATGTCCACCCGCTCTCCTTAATAAAATTGGCGACCTGTGGGCAAAAACAACACCATTAGCTTTGTTATAGGAGCAGTCAATTACTCTAATGCTTTTTGACCTGCCATATGAGTTCTTTCTGAAAGAAATGAAAGTGACAACTCGGAGGGGAGCAAGCTGAAAGAAAATGTTACTTTAGAAAAACCGACGTCACACTTACGTCACTTAAGTTAGTGACGTCAATTCTGTGTTAGACAAAGGGAGAAACTTCTCTTTGGATTTCTGTCGATGAGTGAAGGGGAGTTTCATAGAAAAGAAGGAACTTTGGTCGTTACTACAGCGCATTACTTCATGTTTTCCAGGATAAAATCCGGAAATGCATAGGAGTTTGAAGTAGAACCAACAAAGAGCTGGAAAGCTCGTTAAGAAGGTTTTACCTTTGACAATTTATGATTTTTTTTCAAAAATATGGTTGGAAAAAAAGAAAAACCTAAAACCAACAGTCATTTCTTATCATTGATGAAGTATCTGTTTTGCTTCTTCGTTTAGTTAATATGTTTGGAAATACAAATTCATGCACAAGTTCCTTTCCGATTTAAAAAGGGTTTTTGCTATTTTTTTAAATGTCGCTCTTGAATGTATGTTTTGACAAAGAATACTTTTTTTTTTCCTTCTGAAATACTCACATTTTATTTTTAAAAGCATTTTTTTAATCTTTAATTTACAGTTACATGCTGTCTTTTCTTAGTTTTAAAGAATTCGGAAGAAATAAACAGGGAAAGAACTGACAAAACCATTTAAATATTAAAATAATATAACTAGAATTTTAATTGCTTTTGTTTCCATACAAAACTTTGTTTCATTTTCGTTATTAAACAAAACCGTTTCAAACCCTTCGCTTTTTAAGTGTAAAAAAGATATTATATTAAAAATGAAGATTTACTACACATTTATTAACAATGATGCAACAATTTGTTTTCATCCGACGTACATTATTTTAAACAATTGTTGCATTTTTCTGTATCTGGACTGCATTTTTTAACAATTGTTGTATTAATTTGCTCGTTTATTAACAATTCTGTAACAGTATTTTTTTTCATCTTACATACATTATTTTAAACAATTGTTACATTTTTCTGTATTTGTACTGTATTTATTTTTTAAATAAATTGTGTTAATTCGCTTCAATATGTACTTGAATTTTTCATTTAGTTGGTAGTACTTATTCGAAATAGAATTTTGCATTTCATCTACAATATAAACTTCGAATTATTTTTAAAAATAAGGTGCTGATACATATTTAGCATTAGTTTAAGAAACGTTAACAGCGTCAGTTTATAGAAAAAACAAATGTAGGATGGCTGATTTTCTATGTGCTCTTATCATTATCTGAAAAGAATCTCTACATCTTGCATCTGAATTCCAAGTTATAAATTTCCTAATAGGAACTTATGCAATTTTAAATGCTATTTCGCTTAGTAATGTTAGTTGAAATTCTAAATTTTTATTGTATTTATTCTTTGTTAGCAACTTTATTTGTAAAAATTACAATTTTTATTGCGATATTTTTTGTGTTAAATTTAATTTTATGTCTTAACAATTCTTTTTTGAATGGATATTGAAATTAATTGTTATTTAACAGTTTTAACGTAGTTTACAATGTACTTTTTTGTAATTAAATATTCTTAACCAAAATATTGAATTAAAAACATTGGCTGGCTAACTTTAATTGATTGTTAATTGAACTCCTATTATGAAATTTACTCTAGCTGTGCTACTTAAAAGTTTATTAAAATTTTTTAGACAGATGTACGTCTTAAAGAGGTTGTTGTTCATCGTCGGTTTGGAAATCTAATTCCTTGCTTCCTTCCAGCTTCATTTCAAATTTAAAAGAGTAACTTGTAAAAAAACTTGCAAAATAAAAAATTTGTACATAAAAATAAAAGGCGCTACAAGGCGCTTCGAATGTTGATTTAAACGTTTGATTTTATATAAGCCTGAGTCTAATTATTTCCCATTTACTGAGACAAAAGTTTCTGCTTTATGATGTAGTGAATGTTTGATTGGAATCAGCTTGATCAAACGGTTTGACGATTTGAGTGATCCAGTTGATGGCAGAAGCGAAAGTTGTAGCTGTTGCTACCGTAGTAGTGGTTTTGATCAAATTTGTTAATTCTAAAAAAGAGACGTAAAAATGATTGTTTACTTGATTAACGATGGCAAAATGATTCGGGTCGTACAGCTATACGCTATATAGCTATACTTGCTTTGAATATGCAAGCTTTTTTCTGAATCGGATGCAAGTGATAAGGCAGCTGCCGGAACATCGACCAATGCAAATGTTTGACCTTCTCTGGCAACATGAAGCCGTGAATTCAATTTTTGAGAAAGATTTGATGATAGAGGAAAGGTTATCACAAATGGTAAAAGGTGGCAATATTTGGTTATCTGTACCTAGGAAGAAAAGCAGTTTTTAGAAACTTAACGTTAAAAGAATAATACATTTGGCAATCTTACCGATTTCCTTTTCTGTATTCCATTCAGATCCATGGCTAAATTGTTTTCTTTCATGAATTTCATCCAATGCTCGATTTTTTTATGGTTGTCAACAGGAGGTCGAAGCATTGCATATTCTTTTTGTCCTTTGTCTGGAGTGACAGGTGGTATGGAGGCAAGGCCGTCAGAAGCAGGTGTAGTTGATGTAGTTGATTGCTCAGTTTCCTTCGGTGGGGGTGTCTATACGATTAAAATCTTGGATTACAAGCATTCACAGAAAAATTTGACAGTTATTGCAGTCATGTTACAATGAAATAATTTACATCAGATTGACTTTATGATTATAATTATATTACATTCAATTACCCCCTTAACTACAATATATCATTTTAATGCAAAATAATCTATTTAATAAATTTGAAAAAAATTAATTATCTATTTTTTGCTCGGACTAGAATTTTAACATCAAATTTATATAAGGAAATTGATTGAATAAGTATATTATTATAGTAAAAATGGCTATATTATCTATCAAATGCACCAAATTCTTAAATGATTTTTGTTAAAAAATCTTTCATATAATCCACAAAAAGATTTGGTCTTAAATAAACTTGAATCTAGCCGCAGAGTTTGAAGTAAACCTATAAAAATATCTGTAGTTCGCAGACCCAGTAAAATGTTTTCCTAAACTTTTTTTTTCATTTGTGAAAAAGTTTTTAAGGAATACTTAAATCCCAAATTTAAAAAAAAAATCTTCATTTGTTATTAAATCTCCATAAACCTTATTTAGATCATTTGCTTATGCCAAGAGTTGAAAAATCTTTGACAAGCATTCCATATTGAATGGGCATCTCTTTCATGGCTTTCAATTTTGTTAAATTTTGTTAAGAAATTTTGTCAGAGTAGTCGAATGCCGATTCTAAGGAATTAGAGAGCTCGATTTACCATGCTGCATAAAGCATAAGTTTTGGTAATTTAATAATTCGTGTCATAAAACAGATCGAATTGTTAACCATACACCACATATTAGTTCTTATTCTAACATACTTCTCATTATGTGGATTTGATCATAAAATTCTAATTACAGGTGCTATATGCTTGGTATATGCCCTGTGAATTAGTCAGCGGTTTAAAACTCTGTGCAATAACTACCTACCATAGCATTCTGAAGAAATATCTGGACATGAAGAAAATTGCATCTAAAATCCCGCACTACTTAACCGAATTATGAAAATAATTTGATTCTAAAGATGAAGTAACAGCTTCATGGTATTTACAATCGAATTATATACGAGAATTTTGAAACAGTAAATCATTACCTCCGAGCCGTCAAATAACGCTGGCAACTGCATCAAATGACCATGAGCATTTGAAGCAATTGCTTCTGATATATTAATTATATGGCTGACACGCAAGAACTCTATATTAATCTCCCAATGGAACTTGTAAAATTACGCAAAGAAAAGAACCCTCTAACTTTCCAACGAAATGTGTTTAGAATTCAATAGCTGAACCAAAACAGTTTTTGCTTGCCTCTTTTTGATAAGGCTACATCTATAATATTTGACTGAAAATTTAAAAAACGCAAAAGTTTGAGTCACATTAAAAAATTTTTCAAGCAATTTTCAAGATATTTAGAACAAATTGTATTATTTTGAAATTTCATCTTATATAAATTTGTTCCAAATAATTAGAAATTTGCATAAAACTTTTGATATTCTATATAATACTCATACGCAAAGTGAATTTCAAACAAATTTGACTTTATTTATCATTTTTAACGATTATACAGATGTGTCATAGCTTTGCCCAGATCTCGTTTTAAAAGAATTTAAAATGAGTTTTCAAGCATAAAATCTTGTATAAAAAATTTAAAGAAGAGTTATGCTTATATTAAATATTTATTTGCTTTTGATTGAAGATTTGAAGATTTTATGAGTGAAATAGTATTTTCAAGTATAAAATATTCTTTAAAAAATTTCTGTTTATTCTCTAAAGATATGGCTCTATTGTAAAAAAAACTCTAAAGGAAATTTAAATTCTGCAAAATATATGGCCTTCTTCCAAAAATATATTACCAATGGAGTTTCTGATTAGAAATTTTCTATGATTGTTTCAAGATAATATAAGTGTAAAATAAACTTAAATACAAAAAAAACCACTTTAAAATACAGTGCAAACCTAAAATTTCTGAAGTGAGTGAAAAAAATCACTTTTTGATCATGTATGTTTAAAATTTTTAAAATTCCATATTTTCCCTAAATGTTTTCAATGTCTCTCTAGACAAAATGCTTAAAATTGCGAGAAAGCAGTAGAACTCAGTACATTCATATGCCATTCGATAAATATTTAACCATATGAAATATCCACAGAACAAATTCATAATTATTCAGTGAATGAAAAAAGTTAAAATAATATTTAACTTCTAATATTCATTTAATATATTTAAAGGATTATATAAATATTTTTTTGAAATTAATTTAGGAAGAGAACTATATTTTTTTAATGTTAGCTTTTAAGATTTGGAAAATAGCAGCTTTCCATAAGAATTTTTCCAAATCTATTTATCTTACAGAATGTTCAAATCTATTAAAAAAGTTATTGGAAATAAAAACAATCCTCCCTCTTATATGTTCATCTAGGTTTTAAACTAACTGCATAAGCCAGTCTATAAATGTCTCGCGGTTGAAAAGTACTTCACAAACACTTGCGGATGCATTAAGTAATTTTGTTAATAAGGTTTCGGAAAATACCTAGGAGATGTTATAAAAGTTTAGAGCAAAATATATTTCAAACAACTTAGGTATAAAATTTCTTCATGCGTGAGTTGAAAAAAGTATGGGAATTTTTACGCTGATTCTAATGGTTTCCAATAGACATAAGTTTATACCGATGCATTTATACATTTACACTGATATATGATACATTTATACTGATTTATTAGTTGTGTATTATCAAAGGAAGATTAATTTCACGGCCCTCAAACTGTCAATGGCAGCAAAATGCCCAAGGCTGGTTTATACCATAAATTATGTAGGGGGTATTGAGCATCAACTTACATAATACGGTGAGCGCTTAGGCCTCTTATATTGATTCTCCCGCTTTCAGGGATGTTTGGATTAAGTCAGCAAAATGGTAATCTCCTGCTAAGTTCTCTTGTTAGGCTCTGTAATGATAATGTGGACTAATGCCACTATTCTTATCAGACCTGAAACTTATTGTTTGCTGCCATATCAGTATGTTAAAAGCTTTTAGGGGGTTTTTTAAACGCTTTGTCATTTTCATGCCCTAGTTCTTAATCGCTTAGTAACTGAAAAAAAAATTAAAATTGCAGCAATTCTACTGTATGTTTTGATCTTTCTGTACTTAATTATCATCAAAATAAATGTATTATTTTGATGTTTTTAATGTATTGTATAGTTTTATTATTTAATTCAAAAAAATGGAGAAGCTTATACTATACATTAAAATAAAATTAGACTTTAATGAGAATTTTTTTGTACTTTCATTTAAATTTTACTTTTTTATTTTTTGCACTTTTATTTGTTTCATGCTTTTAAAGTCAGAATTTTGTTTCCTATTTTGGATATCATGATGTACAAATTTTTGTAATTTTCAACTCTAATATGAGTTCTCTATGACTATCCTGTATCTTAATATTTTCAAAATTTAAATATTAAGCCTGAGATTTTAATATTTTTATTAATATCTTAATGAGAATATTACAGGATGCGGCAGAAAAACTCGGACAAACAATTTTAAATATAACTTGATTAAAAATACATAAATTAACAAAATATAACAAATAGTAGTAAGATCAGACTTTTAATAATAAAAACATTTAATTTGTTTTAAAGTGGACGTCTTTTGCTGCAATGCAGAGGCACAAGGCGAATTGAAATTTTCAGCAATGGGCCGTATGTCTTCTACCATTAATCTATCCTATTCCCGCCGAAGCCCTTGCTTTATAGAGTCCAAACTTTTATGTCGTTTAATTCAAGCCCTTGACTCCAATATGGACCATACACTATAATCATGAGGATGAGATTCGGCGAGTACTGTACCATTCTCCAGATGATACCACATCCGGAAAATGTGCCTTTCACCACTCTTCTATCTTTTTAGCCTTGTGAGCTGGTGTAGAGTCTTGTTGAAACTCCTACTTTACACTGCCGAAGAGCGTATTGACCCACGGAAATACCATAGCTTCTAAAATGTCCTGTTAGCACACTTTTTGATTTATTTTAATGCCCTCATCCACAAAAACCAGAGATGTTTTGCCGCTTGCGCAAATTCCGCCCGGGACCATGCGATGGTCCACAATTGCGGAAATGCTTGGAGCGTCCACAAACTAGATCATGTAGTTCTAGGAGTTATGAGCTTTTAGACGTTAAAGAACTTCTCATTAGTGCAAAGGAATCTCTCTGAGCGCTGTCCCGTCTCAAAACTTTTCGGCGTCTTTGGAGCCGCACGAGTTTGTTTTCTTCAGTGAAAAGCTGACCTTTTTGGAACTTGTAAGGCTTTAATCTAAGCACTGTTTTTGCCATTCGTTGCACTGATCGGTCCCTTATCCCTAGTTCACGAGCGATCTTTCTCATGGAAACCCTCAAATTTCATTGAACTCGCTTTTTGATAACCTTACGGCTACTGAAAGAGTTCACCATACGTTTTCATTTCTCTTACTGAACTTCGACTCTCATTGCCAAGCTCATTGAACTATAGATTGCATCAAACACTTCATACTGTCGTTTTCCTTGCTTAAAAAACTGTAAAATGCATATCTTTTGCTTATCATTGTAAAAAAGTCAATAAAACAATACGTAAACTAAAAGATACATTATAAAATATGTTATAATTGAAGTGGTAGACAAAAAGAAATGAACAAAAATTAAAACGAAAATAATTAACTTCTATTCCATGATGTAATAACTTTGTCCGAGTTTTTTTTACCGTACCCTGTATATATATCTAAATGCTGTGTTCCATTTTAATACTTTCATAATTTAACTAGCAATTAAAGAATCATTTTAACTGAATTTTAAATCCTTACTGATGACATCATCTGGTTAGGAATCGGAGAAGAAATTGATTTTCATGTATCATTATTTTTATTATAGTAAAGTATGAACAAAAGGCTAAAATGTAGCGAACAAATAAAATGGAATTTTTTTTTTTCATTTTTTAGATTACTGATAAAAGCTTTTTAAAAAACTGTTTCTATTGTTAAAAAATCTGTTATTAATTTCTTTATTAATTAAAAATAAATAAAAAAAATTATTTTTATAATGAAACTCGATGCATTTTTAGATTCACAAAAGGTATTGTGATTTCTTTAGAATAATTTGAGTTTATTTTATTTATTTATTTTACCCTGTGACCTTTAAAAGTGTTTTATGAATGTTATACAAAAGAAACCTGCCGATCTCAAAAGCTCGCTACAATCCATTTTAATTGGGATGAAAGTCAACAAAGCAATTCTTCCCTCATTTGTTGCCATAGAAAAGGAATAAAAAATACATTTTTGACATTGCATTTATTTATAAATTTAAACCAATACAATAACATATTTTTATTAAATTCAATGAAATGTTTTGCATTCATTAACACATTAATACCTGAATAGGATTTAATTCTGGAAATTTTTTATGAGTAACAATTTTTTATAATAAAGTTTTTTTTATAATAATTTAATTCTTTGAGATATCATTTGAAAGTATATTAAATTAGGAAATTTAAAAAAAAATCAATTAAACATACATTCTTATAAAAATCAAATTAAAATGTTTCATATTCAGGCTAGAAATAAATTATTATGAAGATTGGTTTATAAATTTAAGTAAATAAATAAAGGTAAATAGTTAATACTCATGAGAGTTTTTATAGAATTATTCTTTATATTGGAACAAAAATTTAATTAATAAAAAGTAAAGATAACAGTTTTTCTGTATTTTTTCCTTTATATCCCAAGGTATGAAAAGATATTTCTTCTTTTTATACACATGTTTGATACTAAAAAAAATTCGATATGCTTTTTAATTTATATTAAATGATGAAGAAATTCTTTAGGTTTTATTTAAAATTAAATTCGTTTTAACACTTCTACAGTTTACTGCAAGCTTTAAAATAAACAGTTTGTGTTTTCAAATAATCCAATAACTATGAAAATAAGGGCATTCCTGCGTTTATATAGGGTCAGATTAAGCTCTCTAGGGACTCTTAAGTAGTTCATGTTTCGCTTAGAACTTCCCCAAACTAGATATTTTTATTGATCTTAATTAGTTGTTTAAGCCTTTTTATGTAGCAAATTTTAATAATCCGATAAAACATTTCATTTGGGACCTTTTCATAAGAGTTGGTTTCAGTATTTCTCATGTAACATTATAAATTAAAAGAGAGCATTAAGAACAACAGGAAAAATAAATTTTTAAAATTGATCCTGGGTACTTTAAAATTAATTCCTTTTAGTTCTAAAAATAAAAACAAATGCAGCAGCAGATCTGATATTGAAATAATCATTTTAAATAAATTATGAGCAGTGAAGGTTTTTCTCAAGTATCATTTTGTCATTAAGAGATTATGTAATTTTGGATAGGCTTTTGAAAGGAAAACAAATAATTCTTGAGTATTATTCTGCTGCTAAGGAATAAAATAATTCTAGATAAACTTTTAAATGGAAAATAAACAAATACTTTTTCAAAAATAAGTATTATCGTTGCGGTGACGCAATATTCAGCTAATGTATTCTATGAAAACGCAAAAGCTAATTTTTTTAAATGGTTAATATAATTTTAAAGGCTTTGGTATCAAATAGAAGATGTTTTAAAAATCTTCTTTTTTATGACATTTTTCAAAAGTATGTATAAATAGAAGTGAAACATGGCTTAGACATTAATGCTTCTCAGTTTTCCGCGTTTATTTGTAAAAAGCATCTCTAAAGCTTTTGCAATAATGCAGGGAAACTGAGAAGCATTTCGTGTTTAAGCTATGATCCTCACAGAAGATTATCATCACGCAAACAGCGGTTTAACTCGCAAGGAATACTGGCCACTATTACTTTTCATTCAAGAGCATTTCGTCTTTTCTGTTTGAATGCATTTTCAGAAAAGTTTTTTCGTATATCAGAATGAAAGAAAAAAAGCACAATGATCTAAGCTCAAAAGAAAACATTTGGCAGTTTATAACATGAATATTGAAGGAATGCTTGAATGTCATATCTAAAGGAGCTTATCTTTTGAATACTGTAATATTCCTGAATAGCTTATTTTCCTTTTTCCGTGCAAATATTTTGTTGAATATTTATCGAAGAATATTTATTCTACGGAAGGATATATTATCTTACTTATCATAGTAAATTGGTTGTAAGCAATAGTAAAGTAAGTTTGGATAGAAAAAGTTCCTCATTCGGGACACTTTGTTCTCTTAAATATAAATAAAATATTCACTTACCTTGAGCATATATTGAAATGTTGACAAAGTATGAAGAGAGAAAAGATCTACATTAAAAATAATTCTACTTATCTGTTTTTCGGTATAAAACTTCGCAGTTCTTCTTTGATACCATATCTTATCAAAGAAATATGTCTATGACCATAATGATAATATGAAATATAATAGAAGCCTTAATAAACAATGCAATAAATGATGCTCAATAATTAGAAATTTAAAAGACATCGAATTAGCTTTATGATTATTTAGTAAAAAGGTTCGAAAAGAGATTGAATAATTATGAGACATATTAAAGTCCCATGATAAGAGGTGTAGTCGAATTCGTGTAAAACTCACGATGTTACTCTTGCGTTTCAATGTAATTTTTATCGAAGTTATATTAAAAATATGGCATCCCCGAAGGCAACTGAAATTGTTGTTCAAATGATATTATTGCCCCTTGGTAGAACTAGGAGATATCTCCGATAGATGACAGAATATGTCTGGAGAAATCTGGTATAAAACATTTTGTGGCGGTGTTTCTTTTAATGAAACAGAAACGATAAGTAACTTCGCTCCACGGATTCCTCGAAACAGTCCCTGCCCGCAGTAATTCAATATCTGTCATCAGGAAGGTAAGTGAAATCGACAGATTCTGCGAAATTGTGTATGAAACTGAGTATATGTGTAGTTTTCCGATGACGCAGTGATTTTTACCTTGAAGACAATATGTAATTCTCCAGTTCGTGGTATTCTGTCTATACTCGCATTTCACAGATTTTTCTCATTGCGCCATCCGAACATTGAACTACTTAATATATACTCAATTTTCTACAAATTCTTTATTCGAATGCAAATGTTGATTTCGCCAAGATCTTCTGTCAACAAAAATTATATTACTGCGCACTAAACATATTTAGAGGAATTCGTAACTTGTTTCGTTGCTTTTGTTTCATTCAACAGTACATCAGCAAGAACTACCAAGGTTTCTCGAGTAAATATGCGTGCATCAGAATATTCTTACCTATTTACCAGAGAAAACTTAAAATTTTATACTTGGAGTAATGTTTCTAGAATGACATAGTCGTTTTCACCTAGGTGCTTCTTATACACTGTTACAAAGTGATTCTTCCGAAATAGATTTCAAAGTCATCAAGATTCTATGATTATACATTAGAAAGTACGATTAAAATTTTTTTGAAGATAGGTATAAACAATGAGCCAAGAAAGTATCATTGAATATCAGTAATCATCTCACAGTAATGGATATTTAGTTCAATAGTGTGGGAGTATTCAAGGAATCCCTAACTAACTCTGTAAACTTAATTGCTTATTTCAAACAAACAAAGTAAAAGAATCAAACATCATACAGAGGAAACACAGTTTTCCTCTGTTTGATGTATCCGGCCAAGATTATTGAAGTATATCACACCCACCCAATAAAACAAGATGCTAGCTCAGATTATTACTCAGCTAAATTTCGGGTCTAGCCGTACTAGCAGACGATGAACCATTTGATATCTGCTCCATTTATTACGTTGAGGAAGACAATGCTCCCCAAGAGTACGACGTGGAGAGATTGGTAAGTGCTCATCATAAGATTATTTCATTTTTCTTTGATTCAGTGGATCTGCCATAGATGTTTAGAATCGAATGATCAGTTATAATAAATATCGATCCTGATTACGCTATGTCAGTGAGAAGCTTAGAAAGGGCATCAGACCCAATAAGAAATGATTCTATACATTTGATGGAGATTAGTCTAGACAATGATGGCTCATAAATTACCTAAAACTTTTTCTCTGGGGACTGTTTATTACTTTGAACCCATGTATCGGCATGCTTTCCGGGCCGTTTTATCACATATTTTATGGGCTTATGTTTTCTTTTATCTCTACGGAATAGAATGTTCCAGGGGAACAAGTGCTCATCTCACAAAATACAAGTGAATATTGCCTATACTGAAATCAATTTGTTGACTTCCCATCAAAAAATATTAACTCATATCTCATCGAGGATAGTTGTGATAATTCAGAAAAATTGATGATGTACGATCATTTATGTTCAACGGAACTGTCTGAATAAGAGAGGTACGTAAAAATATTTGCAGATCATGTATGTGGTTAATTTATAAAAGATAATAAGCTCCAAAAAGTTTTAATTTAGCAGATATTTTTTGGCCACTATTTTACGATGAAACACAGGCCAAAAGAAACCATTTAACGGAATTTCAATTTAGTAATTTCCATCTTTATTTTGCATCGACTAATTTCTTACCATAGCTAGACATTAGATTAAATATTAATTAAATTACTATCGGAAGAATTTCTAAGAGATATTAATTTTTAAATGAACAACTCTTCAATTCCTCTAAACTAAAAAAAATATTTACCGTGGTTGTTTGATCTCTGAAATAACCTTCAACGGCTTGCCTGAAAGGGTTCATGGCTTCGCCACTGCTAAATTTATCAGAGGGAAAATCATAAGTGTTTGGCATCGAGTTTCTGCCACTTTCTCTATCGGTGGAAAAGTCATAACTGTTTAACATCAAGTTATCGTCTTCTCCAAATGGATCTTCAGAATCTGAGTAATCAGATACTTCCGCTTCGTATCTGGAGAGAAGAAGACGGAAGAAATCAGCAGCTTGGTCCGAGGTAAGTCCATTCTTGTTTGAACCGAACTTTTGTGGGTAGCCCTCCGAAAATGCTATCAAACAAGAAAGGCAGAGGATGACCAGACTAGCTTCCATCCCTAAGAGAAAGAGAATAAATTGTTAAATGGCTATTAAGCAATTTAAATGTATATAAGCATTAAAAAGTATTGAAACTTTTGTTTGAACATCACAATTACCAGGGTCTGTATAATATAGTAGAATAATTTCGGGTTCGGTTCTGAAAGATCGCGGGTTTCATACACGATTCATTCTAGATTCCGTCTTGCACGCCAGTCTAATATGCATTAAATACGGTTAAATAAAACGTTTGCTCATTGATGTAAAAATTTGGAAAGAATATTTGTGTCCATGGCATCAGACCAGAATTCATAATAATGCGGTTCGTCCCAAAATGGAAAATTAATTAACAAAGCTAAGCTATACTAAAACAGAAGATGATAGAGTGAATTTATTTGAACATCACAATTCAGCGTTTGGATGGCATGGTAACAGAATTTCGGTTTCTGTTCCGAAAAATAGCGAGCTTCAAACTCGATTTTGGATTCCGTCATGAACGCCAGCCTAATGCACATTAAATCTGATGGGGTCAAACTTTTGCTTGCTGATGTAGAAATTCTGAAAGAATATTTGTGTCCATTTCATCAGACCACAATTCAGAATTATTCATTATGTCCCAAAATTTAGATTCAAAATGAAAAATTAATTTAAAAAAATCTAAGCTACACTAAAACAGAAGATGATAGAGTGAACTTTTTTTATATGGGACATTTCAAACGAGTTGTATTAAATAGATTTTGGAGTATTTTATGCTTCGTGCAGGAATAAGGATTAAGACAGCAAGCTGTTAAATCTCAGATGACAAGAGAAGATAATTTCATAATGTGACTGTGACTCCCTGTAAGTTACGTATAAGCATCAAATCAGCCTCAAGTGTCTATTGAAGGTGAAATTCGTCACTAAAACCATTAATTACATTAAATATTTAATTTTATCTTTATTTTAGAAGATAAATTTTTCTTCAGCAAATGAGTACATATTAGATAGTGAATAACTCAATAATTTTATAAAGAAATAACTTAGGAATTCAATCTAATAAAAGAGTATTGCACATTTAAATTTAAAAAAAGTAAGGCATCCATATATATTCTAAATTAGTTATAAAATGTTTGTTTATATTTTAAGGCGATCAGCTTATCGATTAGCTAATTTTTTATTATTTATATGAATATTTATATCCTTAATTTTTTAATGTATTGAATTATGTTAATGAGGAATAAAAGAAATTCTCATATTTTAACTGTTAATGAATTATATTAAATTTATATTCTGATTACATACTAGATTCTTTTTAC
Organism: Argiope bruennichi; assembly: GCF_947563725.1. Classification (NCBI taxonomy): domain Eukaryota; kingdom Metazoa; phylum Arthropoda; class Arachnida; order Araneae; family Araneidae; genus Argiope; species Argiope bruennichi. Next base: position 68,422,825 of record NC_079162.1, on the reverse strand, counting down.
TAAGGGAAAAAATAAAAGCACAAAACAATTATTTAATAAAAAATACGGGCCTCTAAGTGAAATAAGATAAGCGTCAGGTGCTGAAAACAATAAAATAAAAACTTTTTTTAAATGGTATTATAAGTCCAGTTTGTTTAGAGTATTTCAATAATTACTATTTTGTTTTGACGTCTACATCTTTTTCAAATTATTTTTTTCTTTTCAGTACTTATAAAAGAGAGTTTTTAAAAACTTTAAATTTTTTTTTTATTATTTATGGTATCTTTCCGAAAGAAGGGGAAGGAATATTTCTGGACGAAATAGAGCAGTAGAAATCAAGAAATATTTTATAAGATGTATAATAGAAAGTAAGATAACAAAGGAAGTTTGATAAAATACAGGATAAAAAGATAAATAGATAAAAGCAATTTTGGAAAATACACATTTATTAATGTACTAAAATATAGGACTTTTTTTTCTCGATTTCTTCTTACTTTATTCTTTTTTTTTACTAACTTTACTTAATTATCTTTTTAGTTTTCAATTTATAATTCAATATTAAAAATAGTGTGGAATCATGAAATCAATTTTTTCGTAATTTAACAAGATAATGCGTCACATTCGATATAGGATAAAAAGTTAGATAGATAAAAGCAATTTTTGAAAACACACTTTTATTAATGTATTAAAATGTAGAATTTATTTCTTTTATTCCTTTTTACTTCCTTCTTTTTTTACTTACTTTACTTAATTATCTTTTTTTTTTGGTTTTTAATTTTTAATTCATTATTAAACAGAGTGTGGAATCATGAAACCATTTTGTTTTCGTATTTTAACTATCAGGTGACCCCACTGAGTAGAATCCAAATTTAGTTATTTTAATTGATTAACTGATAATTATTTCGAAAAGCATTAAAATTTCTCATCGTCATTTGAAATATTTAAGTGTACGAAATTTCGAAACATCATGTCAGTAGCAATTGAATGAAAACTCAATTGGGAAATTAACTCTTTAAACAAATAGATTTCTCTCACAAAGAATCATTAATACATCCATTTTGAATTTCATTAATTTTCAAAAACCTCTTAAATTAAAATTCAGTCATATGGAATGATATTCGAATTAAATTATAATTAATGAGTATCAAAACATGATACTTAATTTACCTAAACAACATTGATATAGTTGTATTACCGTCAATGTGTGATAACGGAAACTCTATAAAATACTTAATCATTTTATAGAATGCCGAGAACTGGCCGGTATTTTATGAAACGATTAAACATTTCTCACACTTTTTAAGAATTCTATGGAATGTCAAGAGTGAAATTGCCAAGATATGAAAAACATCTTCGATGCAAGAAAAAAAGAATATTCAAAAAGCGTGGATTGGATTATATTTGATAGGGGAATAAACCAGCATGATGGTGACGTGCTTATCGAGGAGATTTTCGTTTCTGTCACCTATTGTGCGTGTTTAAAAAAAATGAGTGATGCACACGTACGAACGAAGTGTCGTCAAAAAATTCCCATCTTCTGTGCCCATACTAGTAAAAATGAGAGAGATGATATTTTGTGCATTCTTTGTTCTAAAACTAATAAACTGTTAAACAATGTCGCTATCATAACCTTTATTTCATACTTTTTCCGAAACAGTGTTATGTCATTCTAAAGAAAATCAAAATATTACATAGAATACCTAGTGAAAATGTGTAATAATCTCATATTTCATTCTTTGCATAAAAAAGTCCAGCATTTTATAAAAAGAATGCCGGTATTTCATATATTGTAGGTAATATTTATAGATCTGTACTTAATTTGAAATTATGCCTTCTGTGATGAAAAATGTTTGATTTTGTGTTTCTACTTTAAATGAAGCTTCAATTATCTATAAAAAATATCTGTTGTACAATTTTGAAATAACGTAAAGGTGTAGAAAATATTTAGAGAATGCGAACGAGTTGAGAATTTTGTATTCTGGTACATCTATAAATAAAGAAGATCGTTTTCACTTATCATTGCGTAATTTCGAAGCCCAAAGTTAATCTAACAAAACTGTTCGAATAAAATTAATTGACATCTAACTTTGATATTTTAAAGCAATAAAACTAAGGTAAAATACAAGACACGGAAACAACCTTTCAAGTCTGATGTTATTGCTGTTAGCATTTATCACTTAACTTTCCAATGTACAGTCTACAACGTGATATCTTTGATTTGACATGTCTTTCTTTTCTTTTTAGACAACTGTATTTTGTGCTGCATACTTAAATTGGATAATTCTAAAATTTTGACAAACTGCGCAAAACAGCAATGAGTGATCATTCCTCAAATTCAGAAATGGAGGAGCACTGGTTTCAGACTGATACCACTAATTATGAAGCCACATACATGTACATATGGTGCACGATAAACATGCCGCAGTGCAACAAATAGTCTCACGTTGCTCTAGTGAGGAGCTCTGGACAAACCAATGGAACAAATTAGTTAGAACAACGTCCCTTTTTGAAGTCTCACAAGAGCTTTTTTAATAAGGAGCTCGTAATTTTCAACGAGGTCAGATGACGTGGAAGAAATCTGATCCGAAACCTTCTTTCCAGAATTCGACACCTATAAGAGGGAATTCATATCTACAGCATAATATGTCATGTCGACATTTTGGTTATTTTTAAATTTATCAATTTGGTATTTAAAATATAATTTTTCTAATTATTGTCACCATTCTGAAATTGCAGTAATAAATTTTACATTTTAAATTCCAATTCAATAAAATTAAAAATTAAATATAAATATAGCCAACATGTCGACAGTACGCACAGCGCCCACTCCAGTATCACTGCCCACACCTATTATTAATCTTCTGTAAAATCAGGTCTTGAACCTATATCCCTTCAGTCGTGAAGCTGAAATTCTACCACGAAGCTACGGCCGATACAAAGACATTCTATGATACTTTTACGATAATACTGAATATTCGTAATAAAACACATAAATTTCATGGAATATCATATGCATTTTGGAGGGTAGGGCTGATTTATTATATATTATCCTCGTCATTTAACCGTGGTTCAGAATGAGGAGGTTCATCCCAATACAGCCGCTATGAAGCTTCAAAATTCTAACTAATTAGCTGCTTAAAATGAAAAATATAGGCATAGATATATAGAAATAACGAAATAATGGGAAAAAGCATACCGCAAGTACAGAACAAATCTGATAACAATATTAGATCGCAGTATTTGTTAAATAGCTCACTTACAATATTTATTAAATAGAGAGCTTAGCTCAATTTTGCCAAAAATTATGAAAGGTCCGTTGCGTTTATTAACGCTTCGATTATCCTTTTCCTTCTGCATCAATAAAGCACCGAAGAATTTCAAAGAGTTACATTCTCTTCGAAATTAAAGACACTTTTTACAAGGTAATAAAATAAACGAAAAAAAAAACATTTGAAAATAAAAAAAAAATATTAAAGATGTAATTACTTTGGTAAGTAATTACGAAGAATGTCGTTTGGATTCCGATACAAATATTATAAGTCCAAAGTAAGAAAGTGAAATAAATATCTTTTCTTTTCAATCAGTTGATTAATTACGCTCCCCCCTCCCCGTCTTCTGAGGATTAATTAAAGTTGAAATTAAATTCCGGGCAAATTTATTTTCTCGGAGACCAGATTTTAATTAAACTAAGAAGAAAGGATATTTAAAAAAAAGATGCGACATATTTTCTTCGGAGTGTTTTTGCTATAACGATAGAAATTTAATCACCGACATATTTTCCCTCCAATATCAGCAGGAAGTCCGTTTTCAATTTCTGATATTTGAATGTTTAATGTTAAGACTTATACAAAAGAAACTCATTACACGTTCAATACAAAGTTTTGATTTACTTTTCTGTGAATAGAAATAACATCTGAAATAGAAGATGTGATGCATGATTTTCTATAGATAAAATCATCTTCGAATTCTAAGAAAACAGATGTTCTCAACGTTCTCTTCTCAATTTAGCTTTCCTTCTACTAGTGTTGATCGTTTCATAATACTGAAAAGTAAGATTTCTTGCATTTATTGAAACATTTCGTCACTATTTCTGTTTTTGTTCTTCTTATATATAACGTAGAAGAAAGTATAAAAGAACGCAGGAACAAAGCTGAGGAGAAATGGAAGGATCTTGCCAATACCAATTCATGGGGGGGGGAATTGCAGAGGAATTGTATAGATTATTAAGAACTTATCTCTCAGGGGACATCAGATGGAATCCTCGCTTCTAGGGCAATGGAATTTCATTTCTGATTCTTTCTTATTTAATGATAACATATCTCAATATGTCGAAAGCATTCCGCCTTTGAAAATGAAATGAAAATCTGTGTTTTAAATCTAACATAGTGCATATAAAAAGTCGCTACTTTCTTAAAATGTCATTATAATAAAAAGTAATCTTAGATAAATAATACTTGTAAGAACACTGTGGTTGGTATTTCGAAAGTAGAGCCGGGGTATTTGGAAATAAGGAGTAATTGGTGAAATTTTAGTCAACTTAAAAAAACCTGTACTTTGGTAAAGACACTATAAGGGAAGAAAGAAAGAATATTTTCCGGCCTTTTCACAGTGTTAACTTTTGTTTGTTATAATTGCAACTTTGTTTTAAAAAAAGTTCATCCGGAACTTTCGTAAGCTTCAGTGTTCATTCTCTACATCAGTTAAATACGAGACAATTAATTTATATATTACAGTATTTGAGAATAAGGAGTAATTGGTGAAAATTTAGTCAATTGAAAATACATATACTTTAGTAAAGAGACTCTAAGGGAAGAAAAAGAATAGTTTCCGATCTTTTGCAGTGTTTGCTATCTTATAACTATTGTTTGTTATGATTGCAACTGTGCAAAGTGCACCCGGAGCTTTCGTAAGCTTCAGTTTTCATTCTCTACACCGGTTATATACAAGACAGTTAATTTATATATTTCTTGAATGTGTAGGATATAGCAATTACAAAGAAAAAGAAAATTTCGTGTTTAGAATTTCTTCTGAGAATCAAGCTAGTGTTCCCAATTACCCTTAATAATTCTCATTGTTGATTAATTGTGATCAGTCTTTTAATGCATAGGAAACTTATATTTCTAGGTTATAAATCTCATTCCACTGAATATCATCGAGTTAAATGAGAAAAGTTATGAAAACACACACACTACTGTTAACAATTTTGTATTATTTAAAAAAAAAATCATTTTTATTTTCAGACTGATATCTACCCAGAAGAATTCGAAATTATTACTTTCTCCTACACGAAGGAGCGACATTTTCACATTTTCATGCCAAATGCCAGTTTGAGCATTAAAGTGAAAGTCGTATAAGGATCGAGGTTACGTGACGATAAAGCAATGACTTGGTGACGAGAGAATTCCAAGTTCAAGACCTAATTTCGCCGAAGATGCGTCGTGAATGCGGGTCTATTAAAGTCTAGCTTTTATGTCGAAGGTCATACAACCTCCTGCTGGAGTAGAATAGAAATTTGAAGATACAGGTTGCAACCCAAGCGGCAATCTTTTCATATAACCTCTGTTCAAAATTATGAGGCCCTCAAAAATAGAACTCCTGATTCTTCAAAACGAGTCATTAATATAACCAAACTAAACAAAATAAATACTTATATGCAAATGCAAGAAAAAGTACTGACGATTGTTCGTATTTTTAATAATGAAGAAGTAATGGTCATTTCTAACCTTCTCTAAATTCGATTTAATTAAAATTGATGTTTGCTTTTGAAAGAACACGAAGGATATATTGAGACAGACTTAGTAATTTTGAATTGTGATCGGACGACGAGAATGACGTTTGAGTTGGCATCTCCCTTCCAAAGCATTTGCACCCGTCTGTAAAAATGCCGTTTGATCCACAAGTTAAGATTTACCATGCACCATTCCCATATGACTTTTTGTGGAACGGGTATAGAATCTGTGAAAATTCGAACCCGTTATCAAGATTTTCCCACCTGGCCACAAAGGTTCATTCGTTAAAATTAATAAAAAAGATCAATATGGATCAGTAAAATGAATATTCTGATCTTCCTGAACAGAGAGCTTTTAAGCATGTGAGTTAAAACAGAAAACAAAATCTTAAACAGTATTGCTTCAGTATTAAGATTATTATCTCAAATAAACAAGGATAGCAGTGTCCTAATTAGATAGTTCGAGTGGCCACGCTGTTCAACTGCAACCGAAAGGTTGTAAGACTAAAGAGGGACCGAGGTTAAAAAGATCAAATCTCCGGAATACCCTGAACACAATTAACATCCCTAAAATGCATAAAATAAAACTTATTCATGAAAAGCTTCACAGAATGCTTATTAAAACTTTTAATACAATCATGCAATTAAACTCAAATTACACACAACAAACTCAAAGAAACCAAAGAACAAAAAACACATTAACAACAACAAAAGAAGAAAACACTACATTGGGAAAATGAAACAAAATGAAAAAGACAGGATTTGAAATCTCTATTAAAGATAAAATTATTTTGCGCAGTAATTTCACTAATGAAGCATTTACAGAATTGATATAAAGTAAGATACTTACTAAATGGGATTATCATGGAGCACTCTTTAGTCTAACGACAATAAAAGCACTGATGCGATAAGGAACAGAACTATGACAGGCTCAGCAGATCTATGGAAAAAGAAACGTAAAATTTAGTCATTTAAAATAACAGTAATAAAATAATGGATACCCAGAAAAAGCAAGTCGAAGATTTAAAAGCAGTACTTACGATCAATACGAATAAAAATAAAATAAAAGGATGTTAAAAAATTGCGCCCAGAAATCAATCCGAAGTAGATAAAATCAATAATAAACATAAAATAAAAATAAGATAAAAATTTTAATATTTTAACTGTAAAAAGTAAAAATATAAAGGCAAACCAACTGATTAAAAGTTGCTTTTCAATCTGTCTCATATATTGTTTCTAATATTAAAAGCTTCGTCCATCCAGAAACCAAGACTTTTTAAGTGTATCTGCAGGGTTTTTTTAGAGTGTTACTCTTTTGTGAACAAGCAGTCAAAGATATAATGATCTGCACCACCCCTAAATCCGCAGATGCAATTTGGTGAGCTTAATAGATGATATGTTAGATAATATGTGAATGCATTAGAATGTTTAATAGATGAATGGAAATACATGAGAAGAAAGCATGTACTCTAAAGAAGTAAATTCAGATTTCATGTTAAATTTTAAACCACTTACTTGGAAAAACTAAAAATTGAACCAAGTGCATTTATATTAAAGATAGATAAATTATTTTTAGTTTTACGCAATCAAACGGAACTCTACTTCTGTGTATGTCAAGACATAGTTCCATTCTTTTAACTGACAGTTAAAATCTCCCAGAAAGGGATTAAAAGAATTTCTTTTAAATCAACGATGCCCTAATGTAAAGTAATGAGCAATCTAGTAGTCAGGCCTCGCTTGAGTAATCAGTGGGTTCTATTTTAGATCCAACTTCCTTCCTATTAAATTGTATAGAAATTTGAAACGGGGAATGCTAGCTCAGAAGTTAACCTCGTCATCTGATTGCGAATCAAATCTATGATATTCGTCCCAAAATTGCCCCGTGTTACTGCAAACCGGGGCATCACTATCACTGAACTCGAGAAAAAACAACGACAATTGATTTTAACTTCCTAGAATCTAGAAACCTCACATATGGAAAAATATACTAATTATATTCCGGTATTAATTACTTCTTTTAATCACTGATATATTACCTGAAACGGGTATACTGAAATCTTATTCCTTCGTCTTTATAAACTTAACTAAAAGAGAAAGGAAATAAGTTTGTTTCAGTTTCTTTCCAACCGATAAAAATGTATATTTGGAGAGCTGACTAAAATAATCCACTTATGATAAAGAGGAATACAAAAAAAGCACTCAATTTCGGAAGCAACATAACGAAAATTATAGTTCCCCAAAGAGCAATCGAGGGAAATTTAAGCGGCCTTAACTCACAAACAACTGTTATTTGCTTTCCCCGTCTGTGAACTGAAAGTGCACAGAAGAGACATTTACAGAAATCGTCTCGGAAATTCCTCTCGACCTGACCGTAAAAAGTGAGTGTTGAATTATTAAATTATTCCAGACAGCAGACAATTCCCTTATGAAATAAATTAAAACTTACTTGAAGATTGCCTTTGGTACTTTTTCGTTCAAACCGCGTATTTTAATATTCTATTTTTCATTCGTTTATATAATTTAATCAAAAAGCCTGCGAACATTAAATAAACATGTTTCCAAAGAATTATCCAACTAAAAGAAAAACCTGGGAATTACATAAAACACAATATATTCAAAGGGTTGTTGATTTGAACTGGTACGTTTTTTTTTCACTGATAAATGAATTGAGTTAGTAATCAGTGAAAAATTATAGCGTTAATGCATTATAATTAGTCAACAAATTACTAAAAAATTGGGAATTAATGCATTTTATTTCATTACACTATTTGAAGTAAAAATATATGCGAGAGAGTCACGGCATGGTTGAAGAAACTGCTCTTTATAAAAGCGAGTTTTTGATTTATTAAATCATTAAGAAAAACTTGCATGAAAAAATATTTTTTAATTCGGTTTACAAAGCCGTATATTCAGAAAAAAAAAAGATATTCAAAATATTATATAATCATAAACCTAGAGAAATCACCAAACAACAAATTCTTTAATGCAAAATATAAACTACCATAGGCAGCAGAATAAAATAGCATGTATATAGAAGAAACATTTAAGTAATGCTACAAAAAAGCTCTATGTTTCAAACATTTTAGAAAACTTAATTTAAGTGTGTGTGTGTGTTTTACACTAATAGGAATTCCACAGAAGATGTATTTAATGAAGGTATTGTGCGAAGAGGAATTCCACAGAAAATGTATTTAATGAAGGTATTGTGTGAAGAGGAATTCCGTTTGGCCTTAAATTAAGGAAATGTAGTTGATTTATTAAATTTACCTGACAAAGGTTTTTTTTCTTTTGAGTCTGGATTAATTTCAATTCGACAATAAATTAAAACGTGCTTTAACATGGCTTACAATGTAATATAATTTAAACAGAAAATTTTTTGATTAAAATGAGCTTCGAAATAGATTAAATGATATATTATCAAAGAAATAATTGAATTAATAAATTACTTATCTTTTGAAGAGATATGAAAAATAAAGAATTAGCCAGTGAAGTAATCGTAGAAAAGTTATATATATTGCAACTACTAAAAGCATTACAATGGAAATGGGATCTTCAAGAAGTTTTGCTTAAGTTTGTCGAAAAGTAAATAACTTTTGTTGACTATAAAGCTCCCAAAGAAAACATTTGTAAAAATGATTTCGGAAATTCCTATCGACTTAAACCTGATAAATGAATTGTTAAATAATTTAAATACACTCTTTCTCCTCTTATACAATTTTCAATGGACCAGAGGTGTAAACGATGGGAAGTGGAAAAAGCATGAAACCACTAATATAGGTAAAAATGCTCTGGAACAGAGAAGTGGTCTCTCCTAAACTTCCTCGTATACTCTCTAATAAATGAACTTGTGTATTATTAACTGCACTTCAACGGCGAACGATAGTTACGAAAGAGAAAATTAGCGCACAATCTTCTGCAGTTAATAGCTGAAATTCAGTTAATACACAAGAGGCAGAACACAGAATGTGCATTTTGGCCAACCTTTTCATAATCAATTGGTACCAAAACTTGAGACAGAACAACAACTGTAGACACAAAATCATATACCAATCAATTGGTACCAAAATTTGAGACAGAAAAATAATTGTAGTCACAAAATCACATACTAATCAATTGGTACCAAAATTTGAGACAGAACAACAATTGTAGTCACAAAATCACATACCAATCAATTGGTACCAAAATTTGAGACAGAACAACAATTTTAGTCACAAAATCACATACCAAATTCCACATATTTAAATCTTTGCATTTTTGAATAATCGCTTTTACATGCATGTGAAAATACAGATCTACAAACAATGGATTTTGTTCTAAATCCGAAACATGTTTACACCTTAGATGTTAAATATGTGTATCAAATTTTATCCCTCTAACTATCTTCGTTTTGTTGCTATCATGTTAACTTATATTCGGTCAGTCAGCCAGTCAGACTTTATCTAAATGGAATTCTTTCAAAATTTAGTAGCGATCGACAAATTTAAGTAAAGACTGAATACTGATTTTCAGCCGTCTAGTTCAAAGCGTTTTTGAGTCCCAATTCCGAAAAAGTGTTTTTCGGATTGAAGGAGGTCTGAAATGTGAAAATCCATTACAACCCCAAGTTCAATGTTTTTGAAGTTTGCAACTTTTTTTTTTGTTTGTTTATTTTGTATGCACAAAGTGAAAAGGAAGTAAATTTCCACAAAAGCATTTTCCTCATTATTGTTTTACAGAATTTTCTAAATCTTCGTATTCTTTTCAAATATCAGCTTTTAAAATTTAGCTATTTTGTGCATATAAAGGAGATTTATTACACCTTAGGTCATTCCGTACCCGTACTATGAAACATAAAATACAATTACACAATATTTTAACTACCCTTTTCCTAGACAGTCGATAAACAAATTTATACAATTCAATTTTCCAATGTAATATTTATTCAATGAATAAATATCGTATAAAATAAATGAGATTATTTATTGATGTTACCTTCCGTTTATTAATCTATTTATCCACTGTCTAGTAGAAGTATAGTTTAAATATTGTGTAATAAATTCTTTTAACTTGATTATGTTTCATATTATGGATATGGAATTTCTTTCAATGCAAATACTCTTCTTTATATGCAAGAAACAAATTTTAACCAGTATTGGATTTACAATATTAATAAACATGTATTCAGGAAGAAAAACACAATTTGTGCTTTCTACCAAAATAATGTAATTCAATATCAATTTCTCATATTCCGGATGTAATGGAATGTCCCCTAAAAAATGAATATATTTTGATAAAAAAGTAGATGGATAATTGGGGAGAGAAGATACTTTTATATAAAACTTTAAAGTAATCCACCTTTAAATAAAATTTAATTTACATATGTGAAATAATAAAGTAGTACAATGGCAAAAACAATCGATGTTTTAGACATTATATCAAGTTATAATGGAAAATACAAATTGTTTTTAAGAATTGAAAATGTAAAAAAGAAACATTTATGGAAATTAATGCAGAAATTTTACCCCAATACTTCTAAAGTGGCTTAAGTAAAGGAAGAAAGTAAACACTATTGTTGAACTGCTAAATTAGTCTAGACCTCAATTCACTTTACAAATAAATTCAATCACTCTCGAAGATTGTTTACGACATATTTTCAATTAAATTGCAAATGTTAGAAAAAAGGAAAATGGAAGAAATAGGATATCTTCAGAAAGCGATCGGAGTCAGCCAAAATAACTACTTGAAACTATTCGATTCAATTAAAATAATTTTTGAATCAGTAATAATTTTTATTCTTTCAATTGAAGAGAACGGGACGAATAATAATTAAATACAGCGTGGCATTCATAACGAAATTCTTAACGAAATTTTAGGAATCGTATAATTATCATATAAATTGAAACTAACTGAATAGAGCGATTATAATTATAAAGGAGAAATAACGAAACAGTAGTTTGACAGCAAAAATACACACCATTTCATAAATTAAGAACAATTAAGAGTTTTTCCAGGAAAAGTTATTTTGATATTGAAATTTCCTTTTTATCATTGACTTTGAATTTAAAATTTCTTAAACATCATTATTTAAGAGTTATTTACCTAATGAAGTGTTATTTTAAACAATTGATTGTGCCATTGATATTTTACACACATTTCTTTAGCTTCACTTAACTCATGTTTGTAAGATGAAATTAAAACGAATGCAAAGATGAAATTTTGTGCGGAATTCTTTACACATCTTCTGATTATATAAAAATTTACATACTTGTGTGATATCGATGTCAATTCAATATTTTAACTTTTTTAGAACATTATCAGGTAACTAATTTGATCAAATATTCATTCCAAACGACTGAGGCCACTTGGTACTGAATTTGAGAAAAAATTATTTCATAATTTTTTTACTATTCTTAATAATAAATACTAAATAATAATAAATAAAAGTATAAAAAGCAGAAAATATCACATAAAAATGTGTTTTAACAAACTATTTGTATTAATTTTTTTTTATTGTGAACTCAAATTCTGAACGACATTTCAAAATGTTTTTTACGCAAAATTTTAAAAATCGAATTTTGTTCCAAAATTTAAATAATTTTTTTTGACATTTTTGTATGTCTTATTTGATCCATAGCTTGAGGCATTTTTTATTTGATTTCTGATCTGTAATAATACAGGAAATAATTTTCAGAAACCAGAAATTTGAATGACATATTACAAATTTGAATAAAATATTATTAAGAGGTTTTCAAAATAACTGATATTATTTACAGTAAAGTATAGATTGCATATTCATATTGCAAACTTAAGATGTATTTTGAATATGCCAATATCGAATTGCGTGCAGAGAAAAAATTAATCTGAAATAATAACTACGGATTTAGCTAACCTGTTAAGTATATTTACCGAATAGTTCTGGCAGAATGCAGTTTGTAAAGCAAATGCAATTTATATGAGTATTATTATCATTTTATGAAAAAGATAAACACGAACATATTGATTTGAATGATATCAATTAATTTTATTAAAAATGTATATTGCATATTTAATTGTCTATCTTTTTATAGTCATTAAGTTTACTATTTTATTTTTAATCGAATTTACTTTTAAATGGTATAAAATACATAAAAATGGCAAAAAAACTCTTGAAGAATCTTCTATATTCCCAAATTGTAATATACCTTCTCATCTGAGTGGTATGAAAATTTAGAGAAAGGACTACCGGCTTGAGTGCTATTTTTATATGATCACGATGCAAAATTATGAGATCTATCTCAAAGGACAAATGTAGCTTCGAAATAAACTATTTATCTAACTAAACTAGATTAAATCAAATTGGATTGGCATTTTGTATAGTAGTTATTCCCAATGTGCTTTAAAGAATCTTTGACATAGTAAAAATTCTATTTATTCTATTTTATTTTTCCATGTTGTCTTTCTTTTATTTTTATTTTTCTAATATTCATTCAAAATGAAACTAATTTAATTCATTCTTTCTTGTTATATGGCCAACATTGTTCGACCACATATCTGCACCAAGCAATAAATTCCATTTAATTTATTTTACTCTCACATATTGCCTCCTTCAATCTTTTTTTAATTTCTTCATTCATTCTTCTTACATGTTCAGTTATCAACCCATTTCAATTCTGCACGAAAGAATAAATTTTGCTTAATTCATCTTATTCTCACATTTCGTCTTTCTCTTCTATTTTTATTTTTTGATGCCAGTTCGAAAGGCAACTAATTTTCTTCATTCTTCTTACTTTATATATACAATCCGATTTCATTTCTGTTCCTAACAGTAAACATTTAAAAACACCTAACAGATAACCAATATATATCAGATTTAATGCTAGCTATCAATGATAATAAACCGACATTCATTCTGAAATCATTTATTATCAGCACGTAGCTGGTAGCATTCCAGGCCACTGGATGCAATATAAGGGCAGTCAAAGCAGGGAGAATCACTTCAGAGATACAAAATTGTTCTTCAGCTGAGACACGGACTTCTACTTTCTTTAATTTCTGGTTGTTTCATTAAAAATTCAACAGCCCAGAAAAATGTTTCTTATTTTTGTTAACTTTTTTAAAGATTTTTAAAGACAATTATGAATGCCCTGATGCAGTGATTAACGCTTAATGAAAGAACTGAAGTCCTATACTAAATAAAATCTTGCTAAGATAAAGAGGGAATTAATAATAGTGTAATCTCCTTACTTCATATGATAATAAAATATAATGAGTTTTAAAGTCATTCATTACTGTTACTATCAGTCACTGAATCGATTTTATTCATATATGGTTTATTTTCTGTCATATTTGGTAATAACAAACAGTTTAACATCGTAATAGAATGTTTCTGTTTTTCTAAATATTTTTAAGATTTTTTAAAGAAATGTTTTTAATATCATTATGAAGTGATTGGATTTCATTGAAATATCTATAGGACAAAACTATACAACATTTTGATAAGATAAAAAAGGAATAATATGGCATTAATTTTATTGCTAAATCCATTGAGTTGATGACTATACCATGTTATATCTTTCTTGGAATAAAATCAATACTTCTTATACTAGTTAAAGGAAGTCATCCTGAATTATGAAGACATGTGACATTACAACATGACGTCTGATATTAGACGGCATGACATATTTTTCATGCGTTTGTGACGTTACGAATATCAACTTCATCAAATGTGATAGAAACATTTTGCAACCAATAGAATATTTTCAATATGCTAATTTAGAACATAAGTATGGTGAAAATTATAATGATAGAAATAAACGGTTTTAAAAAATTCATTATACAAGATTAACTTGTATTTTCATTCAGGAAAAAAACTGGTTTTTCCTAGGCTTGAATCTTTTCTGAATTTCGCAATAAATTTTGAATCGCTTCCATTCAGATTCCCTTCCATCAACGACTTTATTTCCGTTTCAAACAAAAATGCTCTCTTTTCTTTTCTTATATTATTTTTTTGGTGATAAATGCACAATAGTACTGGGAATCCCACTTGATTTATGTGAAATCGGTTTTTATGAACACTTATTCACAAATAAATGACTAATGTGTATAAAACTTATTTAGTTTACTGATACTTTTCACGTTTATATGCACATCTTTAGTTTTCTTTTATAAAAAGTTAACTCCACTGTTATAACAGGTATCATATGCTTAAATAAAATACCATATGGTTATTTTAGTTATTTTTATAGTTATTTCTTTTTATTCTTTGAGTCACAATCGTGCTGTGCTATGATATATCTCAATATGAAGTATTTATATTTGATATGATGCTCTTAGGAAAGTCAATATGATATGTGAAATAGCATTCACCGAAGGGTTAAAAATTCGAGTACGAGCATGAGAGGATAAGATGTTCAGTTATTCTATTGCATACCAACTAGTGAAACAATAAAATAGGCTAAGTTATTGGTGTTGCTAACGACTGGACATACCCTGATACAGCGAAGAGATCTTTTCATAGGATATGGCATAACAGCGTTAAATGCATAAATAATCAACATTCATTTGGTGTTAAATTTTCAGTTGCGAATTTTGTAAGATAGATTCGTAGATGAAGATTAATTTCTGCAGATGTAAACTGTCATTTTATAAGTACAAAATCATATGGCGAAGAGCCAAAATTGAAATAGGTTGGCTGAAAATGGATCGCTGCCAAAGTGTGAAATTGACTATTTTATGTTTACTATTTTCAGAAGTGTCATTTACTGGAATCGATTATAATGTAAGCTTTTTAAGCCTATCGAATAAAAGTCAATTACTTGAAGAAACTACTAAAATTATATTTTTGAGGTAATTTAGAAGTCTGTACACGAAAAAACTTCAATTTCTTGTATTGTTATTGGATTATTTTTTTCATCAGTTGTTTCGTATTGTGATTATGTTTATTAATTTTTATGCAGTAGGCCACGCAATAGCGTCCCAAATATATGATGCGTTGTAATCATTTATCTTATTTTGTTCTAAATTATAATTTTATTGATCTATAGAAATACTAATAATACAGCAATATTAATAACTTTAGCTAAAAAGATGGAACATGCAAAGTTTTTAATAATACATTATGTATTATTAAAAAAATTGCGAATAAAAAGTCTTAAAAAGGTTGGATTGTTTTTATTTCCCTTATTAAAAAATGGATTGCATTTATTTCCCTTATTAAAATAGGAAACAGCTATGCTTCCGGATTAATAACTGTATAAAAATTTAATCATCGGTTTAGCAGATTTGACCATTCGTGAACTTAATTATGGTAAATTATTCATTAAACGTTTCCTTTAATCTTTATAAGCATTAACCATAAAGCATGCGCGTCCATTGAAGAGAGCATTTTTTAATATCTTATAAGCACTAGAGAAATAATAAAATTCTCAAATAAAAATTTAACAGATTATCTTAACAAGAAAGAAACTAAGTGTTTAAAATTAAACTTTAAAAAACTATTTTTCTGAATGGAAGTATCTTCGAAATAAAAACAAAATAGACAAAATAGAAGACAAAAAACATTTTTTATGCCTTAATACTCTTTGTCATAAGATCCGGATCTATGAATCCATTTCCATAATTTTTAGATGATCGCTCTAGACTGCGAGGATTATTTGATATTTATTCCCATTTGAAAAAATAAAGGCAAATATTTCACAGGAAAAGATATAGATTTTCTCATATTTCAAAATCCTTAAAATAGTTTTTGCTATTTTTGTATAGAATAAATAAAAAAAACATTTTGCTTCAAGCCATTTTAAATCCATCTTTTGAGTGCAACATATATTTTTATAAACTATTTTGTCAAAATGAATAAAGGAAGCGATGGAGAAATTGATATAAATATTGATCAAACTTTAATATAAGTTTATAGATCCCACAAAAAATCAAGATTGGGGAGGGGGGGGGGTAATGAGAGATGATGTATGGATTTTGTGCCAAATTTAATATTATTAAAGGCTATTTCTTTAAAAAAAATTCTTGAAAGATTCTGCAAGATGAGACTGTCTCTATAACTGCGATATTAATGCATATTGAAAATGAAACCTAATTTTTATTCAATAACTATGTCTAGACAAAACAACGATTATTTTATACGTTGTTGACGTGATTTTTTTTTATAAATTGCCTTTACAATTGGATCCTAAAATTCAATTTTGTATTCGTCTTTGAATAATTTAACAATAAAAGCAGATTTCATTCGTTTACGTTGGATAACACTGAAATAATTTTATAAAGTGAAATATATTTGCATCATTTTTTGCAATTCGTTAACAGCACTTGTATTAATTTATTGTTTATAATATGCTACTAACTAATAAAATATCTTAAACACACTTAAGCATTCATTTAGGATTTTATAAACCATGTATAAGTAAATCTTCAGGAATTTTAATTTGGTCATATAAATTTTTATCGAATTTATACATTTTTATTGAGTTTATACAAATTGTAGAAAAAATTTTACCAAGTTTTTATTTGTAATTATTATATTATTAATTTTGTTCATTTTTTTATTTTCTGAATAATTTTCTTTCCAACTGAAATTAACATACTTCTACAACTTCTATGAATTTCTCTAACTTTATAAAAAAAATTTCAATTCACAATAATTTAATACAAACAATATTTAGTTTCCTAAAATAAGAATTGAATATATTTCCTTCTATTATTCGTAACCTGGAAATGAATTTTCGAAAATCTATAAAAGATATCCTATATTTCCTAAAATGAAATACTTCTGCACTTTTTGTATTATTCACTAGAGAGATATGCATTTTTGATAATTTGCAATACTTTGTTCTTGATAGAAATAATTGTAGCCCTATCTGCATAATTCACAATTCTGTGTTTATTCAACTCTTAATTAAGTGCTCAGTTAACTAAAAATTTAACATGAGTAGCTTGCGCTCACCTTTACATATTCATAGATTTATGTTGTTTTTATAAATATTCAGAAGTATATGATGAGTCAAAACAGAACTTTCAGTTAAAATAAATTGCAACGGAAATCAAAGTGATATGTTAATTTGAAAGAAAGTAGTTTACTAATTATTCTTGATGAGTTTTTATTTCAATAAAAATTCAAAAATATATTCAAATCTATAATGTAACACATTTCAAATCATAATAGGGCTAAAATATGCGATTCTTCGACATTTAATACCACCATTTGAACAAGCGCTTTAGGTTACTAGGTAATGCTAGCTAAAGATATTTTCATAGCATTTATCTTTAATGTATTACTTTATTTCCAATATAAAATTCTAAAATCGTTAAATAACGAAATGCATGAAGTCTAAAAACAATAAACCCACAAAAAAATTTTCATTCAAAGCCGCGAAGTTATCGTTTGCGCTCTAAAAAAATCGTGGATGTATTTTTGAACAAAATCTTTTATCCAATTGAAGCGACACAAATAGTTTATCAACTTCAAATGTCTAAAAGAGAAAAAAAATTTCACTGTCCATGACAGCTGTTTTAGACGTTTAACTTCATTTGTGGGACACGTTGTCTTTTATTTCTCACTCAAATCGGATATTGTCATTTAATAACATTTTTTCAACTCAAATAATACAATAATATTGGAAAAAAAGTACAATAATATTGATCTAATGTCATTGTTCCACAGATTATTATTAGAGTGGAAACAATTATATTGATCAAATGTCACCGTTACAGGGATTCTTATTAGAACGGAAATAATTGTGATTCTGATTAAAGTAGGCGCTAATGGAAAAGACAGAAAAAAAAAGATGTTTACGTTCTTTAATAGATTTCTTCTTTTAATGATAGTCGAATGAACTGATAATTGAAAAAAAAAAGCGATACATGATGATGTTACATAAATAAAATTAGTTTCTTATTTTTACTTACTTTAATACTAGAACATTCTACATGTATTTTCTTCTGAAAATGAGTATTTGCGCCTGAATATCAAGTAAATGAGATTTTCTGAGGATTCGCTTGTATCAAATTTTCAGAATTCATTAATTCAATTCAGAATCACTGAAATGAGTCGTTAATGCGATATTAAAAGAAATATTGATTAATTTCCCACTGACAGTAAACCACGCCTCCAGCTCTAGAACCTTATCATCCCAATCCGCTGAGTAATTGAAATGCACTGATTAGATTTAAGTGACGCAACGCTTGCAAATTAGGTTTATTATAAAATCTTATTTAATTTTCTTCGTGATAAGCGAAAAGTGCTACTTACGTAAGAAAAATGTAGCAAATTGAAAAGGTGAATTGTTAACTAGATATTGAGAAATAAATTAGAAGGACACTGAAACCCTAAAAATTAAGATTTTATCTGTGTCATCAAACAAAAGAAATTTTTGCGTAGCCCAGAAAGATGAAAAGATATTATTTCTTATCAGAAGATTTATTTTTAAAACTTGTCAGAAAATGTATTTTATAATCTCATTAAAAAACTGTAGAAGATTTTTCTCACAAATTTGTCTAACAAGAAAAATGAATTATAGAACTGGAAAAAAATTAACAAAATTGGAAGAAACTTCCCATTTAATCAATTTTATTAATTAATAAGATTCTTGAATAATGCTACAAGTGAGATTAGATTAGTCACTATAGAAAATTTTGAATTTTAAAATTATGAAACTT
Organism: Argiope bruennichi; assembly: GCF_947563725.1. Classification (NCBI taxonomy): domain Eukaryota; kingdom Metazoa; phylum Arthropoda; class Arachnida; order Araneae; family Araneidae; genus Argiope; species Argiope bruennichi. The sequence goes on along the minus strand of NC_079162.1, from coordinate 68,403,495 downwards.
AAATGAGGTGGAAGTAATATTTGAAAAAAAAATTGTACAAAACAAAGTTTTCCCATCTTCTAATATTGACCATTTCCTTTTAAAAAATGATTAAAATAAATTTATATCTTTGGTTCTTTCTGAGAAAATTTCATTCAAGACATTCTAAAAATGATCAGTTTAAGAAGTTTTATCTAGCGAAAATGCTCACTAATTAACCCTCCATTGGAAGCGGTTCATTTATGCGCCTTATTTGGCGAAGCGATTTCTAAGATCGCAGGCTCATTCCTTTAATTATAAGGGCTTAAACTTAATTTTCATTATTAGATAACTAAAATGTGTTTATTTTCGAGTATATTATTCATATTACTACTACTTTACAGAAAAAAGATGGATAAATAAGTCTAAAATAAGGAAACTGAAGCAACTTGAATTAAAATGTTAGTAAATTTACATATAAGGATCTTGCAAATTAGAGCTGACTTTGGCATAAAAATAAACTTATGCATAAATATCTAACTTTAAAAATAAAAACAGGAGACTTGAAAAAATATCGAAATTCCTACTCAACTCCTCATTTTTTGAAATAATAGCATTTTGGCAAAGGTTTTACACTTATTTTATTTTTATTCTAGGCATAAATAAGCACTATAGATAAAACATGTAAATTTCTCCCATATTCTTTTCTTGGAGCTATTGCTGAGCTGACTCACTTTTCGTGAGAGTACGTTGAACAAAAGGAACGTTCAATTCCAGACTATTATTTATTATGTGTTCAATTTCGATATGATGGAAAATGGTGAGCCATCCATCATGGTAAACTGATTATTGGTCTTCTGCTCTCAAAGAAGGAGTCTATTGGTGAAGTTAAGTCTGAAAATTTGTTCTATATCTTATAATGTTTTTATTACTAGTAAATACAATCTAGCTATTTATTTTGGAGGTGATCAGAAGTACATAAAAGTTGGCAAAGATTGCTTTTCCCCCCTTTGAAATCATCTATGATCTTACTTTGTTATATAAACCTAGTTTGAAAACCAAACAAGTTCAGTCTTAGGCAGAACAATTAGTAAATATTGTCATCAGATCTAAAACAAGTCTTCTTCAGAGGCTGCAACTTTAAACCTGCACCGTAGAGTCGAATCAGTTTTAACTCTTTCAAGTCAAATCCATTTTGAATTAAACAATTACAGCAATATGCGATTTGTTAGTAAATTACAGAATTAATAAAATAAAAAATACGGCTTCAGGCTTGGTTTTCTGTCAGATAACAATTCACTATTCTGGTGTTTGCTTAGGTGCAATTACCGCAGAAACTTGATAAATCTCCTCTTCTTAAATATCAATAAAAATATCTAAAAGGGCGAGTAAAATATCAAGAACTCAATTCAAAGACGAAAATAAAATATACCCGAGAAATCGCTGTAGCCTAATAGGAAGTTTAAAAAAAGAACTTAAAGAATTTTGGATGATAGATATCATGATTTGACTACTCCAATCAAAACTCTTATAGACGAGACATCTCCAAAGAGCATAATTTCAATAAAAATTCCACCGAATGATGAACGATTTGGAACATTCAGTAGTATAGCCTTTGAAGCATAGGGATCACAATGCTTATCTCTTTGTATATGCTTAATTCTTCTCGGTTTTTGGTTTGATTATATTACCGTCTTGATTAAAAGCACCAACTGGGATATTTTGGAACGGATCTCGCAATTTTCAAGCCTATTTGAACAACGAAGACGGCCCCTGAGTCGACACATCCTCTCGCTAAAGATACGCGCCGAATTAGCGAGGGGACATTTGGCCCTGACGGATGTGGCGTGCGCCAGACCCGTTTATACAGCGGTTCTTCAATGGAATCGGTTTTGAATCTCGAACCCTCCATTCCCAAACCGGAGTCTTACTACCAAACCATCACAACGCTTCATGCGTCTTGTGATTCAAACCTGCATTAAAAATGCTATAAATATTTATATAAAAATTGTGTAATAATCATTCACATGAAACTGAATTAATACACTAAGATAATAACGATTCATCAGCATTGTATTATAAAAACTACTATCTATAGTATATATTTTATAATGCATTTACATTAGAAATCAGAATCAGTGGGAAACTGAACATTATTGATCCTAAACATGAATATTATAACATAACTTTAAATAAAAATAAGCGTTTTTACAGATAAAACAAAAAAGAGAACATTGGAAAATAATAATAAAAATGAAATCTTCATGATCAAGTAAATTTATTAAAGTCATGAATCAATAAAATCACAAATTCAATTTTTCATAAAATGCGTTTTAATTATGGTTAAATATGAATGAACTAATTCTACTTTAGCCTGGAATTTTTCTAATAATAGGTAAAAAAGAACAAAATCCCCCCCAAAAATCAAATCAGACAAACATGAAATATATAAAAGCAGATCTAGTTACTTATATTTAATAAAATTAAATTCATGAATAAAATACGAAAAATATTTTTTTTTTGTTTATATGAATTCCTATTTAAAGAAACCAATATCTTTTGATGAGTTTTAACCGATAAACAATTGCTGAAACTCAAACAAACATTGTACTAAAACCTGAAACCTCCATATGTAAACTTTAACAATCCAAAACTAAAATAAACTGTAACACAGTTAAATATTATTCCGTAAGTTGAAAAACTATTAAATTAAACTTTATAGTATAGACATGAAAAGATAATAGCTATGATTTGCAAGGTAGGTGTGAAAAAAATAAACCACTGAAAAAAACTTCAAAGCTTAACAAACCCTTTAGCGGGGAAACATGAAATAAAATAAATCTGAAAACTATATTATAAACATCCATCAATATTAACATAAAGTATATCTAATTAAAAGATGGGTAATGAACTTTTAATTAGTTTTCTAACATTAATGATTTTAATACAAAATTATTATCAGTAACTCATTTTCTAAAAAAAAAAATACTCAAATTGTTGTTCATACTAATGAATTTGAAGAGTAAAACCCATAAATTTTCATTATTGTTAGAAAAATATTGAACTATTCAAATTCGGACTTCCGAATTCGTAATTCTGTTCTTTGACGGAGAAGCATTGCAGAGAAAACCAAATTCCAAAAGTTAAGATTGAAGAGAAAACTTCTGTAACGGAACCAATTCCGTTGCTAGACTTTTTATTTTTGGAATAAATATAAATAAATTCATTTTTGACTAAATACCTAAATTACATTAGTCATTATATAAGGGTGCTATTGCCTTACGTAACAAAGGCTTATATAAGTGAAAGCATTTAGGATTTTATTACATACGATATTTTTAAAATAAATTAACGAATAATATCGAATTAAGTACATTTTTTAATAAAACATTTATTTCTTCATCTATTGATTTTTAATACAATAATTATTAAGATATAATATTATATTTGAACCGAAGTGACAGAAACTATCTACGGTATTTTTTGTGCAACTCATAAGGGACGAAAATATAATCTAATAATAATTTTTTTCCAAAGATAATAAGATGACCAATAATTTTATTTTAATTCTTTATTAAGTTCTTTAAATTAATTTTATTTAATTTATATCATTGAGAAATTTTTGAAGTTAAGCATTAAGAATTTTTTGCATGTTTAATTTTATTATAAATGGACATTTTTTTAATCATCATTTTCCATATTATCTGCAAATATTTCTATTGACATTGTTTCTAAATGGAATGATTTAACCTTTCTTCATAATCTAATGAGTTTCATGTTTTACCTGTACTAAAAAAAATGCAAAATTTCTTTATAGGCTTTAAAAAGTTTTAATTACAATTTCCCATCATTAGTGAATATTCTTTTCAAAAAATCTTTCCGAGCGCGTGGTTAAATAATAATTCGATGAAAAATAACTTTGTATTAACTAGCATCAAACAACTTCGAGTTTAATTCTACCATCATCCAATCTGCTAAAGAATTTTCCTAATCCTTTTTCCTGTCTTGATGCAAGAGAACGCCATTAGAGAAAAGAAAGTTATAAAAAGTATATTAAAACTATAAGGTAAGAGAAAGTTAACTTAAATGAACTCACCGCAGCTGATAGAGATCCTAAAATGAAATAGTAGTCGATGCTGAATAAGAGACGGGACGTTATAGGTTTGCGCTTTTATGGCAGTGGTCGAATGAGGATGAAATCGACCATATTTGGCGCCATTTTCCCGAATTTGGCGATGAAAGTATCAAAAGATTGTATGGCGAAGTGGAACTCAAGTGCCAAAAAAGTTTCGTTTTGCAAATTGACAAGTTTCCGGTGGAAAGTTTGAGATTCAGATACATAAAAAATTATACTTCGGAAACAAATCGAGCTTTGGCTTCATGGAAATTATTTTTAAAAAAAATTAAGATAATAGATAAGAAAATATATTTTTAAAACGGTATTGATTATTCCCATTTAATTTATAAATAGTAAGACCGATGTTGACTTTTATAAGCGAAAGAGAATTATGATGTCGCATTTTGCATTTCGAAATTTCGCTCGTTCACTTGAGATTCAGATATATAAAACAGATTTTTCGGAAACAAATCCAGCTTTTGTTTCATGGAAATAATAGATGTGAAAATATTATGTTTGAAAGTTATAATGATTATATGCATTTAATTTATAAATAGAAAGACTGAAGTTGATTTTTAGAAGAGCAAGAGATTTAATGCTGCTGTTTCGTATATTTCGAGAGTTCTCTCATTCATTTGAGATTCAGATACATAAAAAAAATATTTCTCGGAAACAATTCGAGCTTTTGTTTCATGAAAATTACTTTTTTTAAACTAAAATAATAGATTTGAAAATATAATGTTTGAAAGTTATTATTCTTATTTAATTTATAAATAGGACTGAAGTACACTTTTAGAAGAACAAGAAAATTAATTCTGCCTCTTTGTGCATTTTGAGAGTTCGCTCGTTCATTTGAGATTCAGATTCATAAAAAAAAAACATTTTTCGGAAACAATTCGAGCTTTTGTTTCATGGAAATTATTTTTTATAAACTAAAATAATAGATATGAAAATATGATGTTTGAAAGACATAATGATAATTCTCATTTAATTTATTAATAGAAAGACTGAAGTTGACTTTAAAAGAGCATGATAATTAATGCAACCTTTTTGTGCATTTCAAGGATTCGCTCGGTCACTTGGGATTCAGAAATATATATAAAAAAAAATGTGTTAACAAATCGAGCTTTTGTTTCATTAAAATTATTTTTTATTCATACGTAAAGAAATCAAACTTTTATTTCATGAAATTTACTTTAAAAACATCGAGATAAAAAGTATGGAAATATAAAATTTGAAAACAATATTGATTATCTTCACTTAATTTTGAAATAGAAAGATGGAGCCTCTCTTTTAGCAAAGAAATAGAATTAATGTTGCCTCTTTCTATATTTAATGAGTTCGAATCTAATTTTCTAGATTCAGAATTTGATTTCACTTATACAGAGTTTAAAAAAAAAGATTTGTTCACAATGTAGTTTGATAAATGGAATTTATAAACAATATTTAATTCTTATTTAATTTTTATATCATTTCCCAACGTACGTTTACCGTTTTATACATAATGCCAACGAAGCAATTTTTTTAAAAAATATTTAGGACTAGTTTTAATTATTTTTTAAAAACTAAGTTAATAATCTAGCTTTCCCACAGAAAAAATTCAGATTTGTTGTACAAGATTAATAAAAGTTAGATAAAAAAAATTTAACTTTTTAAAAAAAAGGCACATTTTTTACAAAATTCTTATTTAATTTTTATATCATTTACCAATATACGTTTACCGTTTTATACATAATGCCAATGAAGCAATTTTGTTTAAGTATTTAGGACTAGTTTTAATTATTTTTTAAAAACTAAGTTAATAATCTAGCTAGCCAACAAAAAATTCAGATTTATTGTACAAAGTTAATAAAAATTAGATAAAAAAATTTAACTTTTTAAAAAAAAGGCACATTTTTTACAAATTGTTTATGTACCTCTTAATATATTACATAAAATAAGAAATGGGTTTCCTTCTGATGCTGATCTTTAATTTGTTTCTCTTTTTTTTGTAAGACAAAAAAATTCTCAAAAATACATTTATTTTTCTTTCAATTTTTCAAAAAAAATTATTACACATCTTAGACTTAGTTCTATAAGCATTTCCACAAAACTTGTATATTAGAACATTTAAAACAAATTTCACATCCCTGTTTCAATTATTAAAAGGGCTTAGGGTTTCGAAAACAGTGTAGTAAACAAAAATGTAACATGAATATCAATATATTAAGCTTCATCCCTCCAATAGCATAATGTAAAATCCATTGAACCGTCTGTAACTTTTACAAAATATTGATTAACGTATTTTAAATTTCTTGCAATAAACATATTATAACAGATGCTTGGGCGAGAAAAAGAAACTTTTAAAATTTTAAACTTCGATTTATTTCATCCCGGGAGGCATAATTTATGCAAGAAACAAACGATCATAAAAGATGCGTCAGGCTACATTGCGACACTGAAGCAAAGAAGAAAGAAATTTTTTCTTCAGTGATTTTGCTGTGAGATTTTGATAGGGATTTCTTTGATATATGTAAATTTAGGAAAGGGTATCTTAGGTATCTTTAAAAAAATGTTGTAAGCATTAGGAATTTTTATCCCTTCACTCAGAGCGTGAGAAATACTGAAGGCCACAGTTTTCTAGAGCCCGTGTTAAAAATATTGAAGTAACAAGTGGGAACTGGATCCGGAAATAAGAGAGCATTTTAGAATGAAGTTAATATAAGCTAAATTAAGATAAAAATTAGGAAATTAATAAATTAGTTAGTATTTTAATTAGATTAAGAAATACCATTACATATTATATATATATATATATATATAAGCACAGTTTACTAGTAATTTAAATTCATTGCAGTCTCAAAAATTTACACCCTTTATTTCCATTATTTTAAAAATCTTATAATGTATAAGTGCAAAACGCAAAAGTAAACCTAATTTAAAATTTTAATTCTTATGAAGAAGAGCTTTTCGTATGTAAAATGTGCCAAAATTGAAAAAAATACATCTATAAATTTGTTTAAATAAATAATTTGACAGATTTCAATAATAATTGTATCTTCAATTTTGACAGTCTCTTCTCAAGCAGAGAATCTGAAAAATGGATGTAGTAACATTGTTTACTCTCCTGTCATGCATCGAAAATCGCTAAATAACTTAATAAAAATGTGTATACAACTTTGGAACTTTGCAGATATATTTAGAATGATTCAAAATAACTTATGATAAAATAGATTAAATTAAATATTTAAAAAATTATCGAGATTTCAAACAATTTTTAGTGCCATGAAGCTGAAATGATTTTTCTAACAGATTGCTTTCATCCGAACTCTTCACGTGCGAATAATTTTATCCCCTTTCTTTATTTTTCTAATTATATTACTCTCCTTCTCCTGTAATAGATTTAAATTAATTGAATTTTACTTCAAATATTTACTTAATTTCCAACAATCACATCTTGTATCATCAAACCTGAAATTTACCAGAAGATACCAGAAATGCAAATATTTGCTTTTTGATTTTAAGCCCATCTGAATAGATTTTGTCGAAGAATTTATTATAATTATTCCCTTAATTTAATAAAGCACCTTTAGAAATAGTTGATTTTGATAGTTAGCCCAGGTGGCCTAGAAATTTACCCCCAGAATGACATTTTCACATTTTACATCACGAATGTTAATCGTTTCGGAGGAATTCTTGTGTTATAAAGATAGACAAACAGACAGACATGCAGTCATATATACTTTGTTATATTCTTATATATTTATACATTAGTTATAAAAGGGTCATCAAGAAAAAAAATCTAAACTGATAGTGAAGTTATTCTTAATTATAGTGCGCAACCTTTAATCAGGTGATTTGTTCAATATTGCAAAAATAACTTAAGAAATATATTTACTAGTATCTGTTCCAAGAAATAAACTGTATTTTTATTTAGTCTTGTAAAAATGGGGATTCACAGATAAATAACATGAAATTTTCCTATTAAGAAGCATTGAAAGGACAGTATAATCTTGTTAAATGAAAAGGCATCTTATTCTCTTGTTTAGAAACCAAAGAATATATTAAAAATTATTATTCCAAATTTGAACAAAATAAATTCACTGCTTTTTTAATTTATGAGGCTTCTTTTGTTTATCAAAATTTAAAATTCGAGAAAATGGTATTTAGAGATACAAATAAAGCATTAAAATATTAAATATGTAAATAAAAATCATTGCAAATTCTCAAAGAATTAATGCAGAAACAAAATTCAAAAGGTTTTACGAAGTAAACTGTTCAGAGATTAATAAATAAAAATTATAATGAAAAACTGAAATTTTAGTGTGAAGCCCTACGAGCAACGGGTAGATGCCTTTCTTTTCAATCCGTCATTATAACGTTACAAGATCTGGTCAGATCCCCTCATAAATATGCTAAATTTACGTCCGCAAATGGGACGTAAATTTTGCATATTCACATATCAATCAAAACTATCATCGCATCTGGAAAGGTGGGAGTTAGATATACCAAGATACTATAAGATACTAGAACACCTTTTGTGAATGCATAATATAGAATTATTGCAAAAACCTCCTTTTAAAAAAAAATATCGCCGAAAAATCGAATATTCATCTAGAATCGCAACGAAATGAATGCTCATCTTGAGGTACAGTTTTATATTATAAGAATATTTTCAAAGGAAATTAGTGTATCATTGATGATGTCGTGTTCGCGTTACCAAGGAAAGGGGGGTTCAGTAGCTTCTGAGGGTAAAGACCTCTGAGCACCCGAGGGCAGAAGTCTGACTTCTAGCTCACATGAAGATGAAACTCACACATTCGCTTGCACAACCCCTTTTTACAGGGGGGCACATTCACACACCTCACATATAGAACACAGATGACGAACAACCATGCCCGAAACGGGATTCGAACCCGGGACGTCCAGATCACGGGGAAGTGTATCATTACATACTCAATTTTCGAATTAAAAAATCATATCTTGCTATCAATTTATATAAATGCTATTAAGTAATTATAAATAGACAACACTGATAATATAAGAAAATAACTTAATGAAATATAAAAAAAGACCTGGTTCATTTGGTGACCTATTGTATATGTACCCAGGTTCATTCGAAATACGCCGCCGGTGATCAATGCGCTTCCCGTTAGTGTGGAGTGGAAATTTAGAAAAAAAAAACTGTTGTAATCTTAGGTGTTATCCTTATTTTTAAACACTATCCGAATTCATAAGGGCCGTTTATAGATATATGCTAATTTAACTTCAAAACAAGGTGGCAGCCTAACTAAACTACTGAAAAATTTGACAAAAATGACCCTAAACTTATCAGCATCTATACGAAGTTTTATTTTGGCAATTAAAATTAAATAAGGTTACTATATTTATTATTTAAATTTTCGATTATCAACCTATCATTTTACTATTTTTAACGAATATACAATAACAAAATCACTAAGCAAAAATATCATAATTTAAAAATAACCCTTTTGAAGGAAAAGGCACGCAATATAGACATGAATTAGAACTGGGGTTTAGAAGTGGTAATAAGTTTGAAAGCAATGATATAATTTAAGTTAGTATAAAACAAAAGGGTTTTCTTATTAAAATTATAGGAAAAATTATATGAAACCTTCCTTGCCATATAACAGAAATGCACTTTTTGAAAGAGTTATTTTTATTTATTCAATATTTCGGAATTTCAAATCAAATGCTGAAAAAAATCTCATCATATATATATATATATATTATAAAATAATTTATAAATATTTTACTTTTAGTACTTTTCAAATTTGCTAAAACTTATAACGAATCTTAAGAATAAAAATTTCGCTCTTGCATAAAGTAACACGAATTAAAATGTTTTAATATTTCAAAATAATCACCATTTCATTATTTATACTTATTTTCAATTGGATTACTTAAAAAGCCATATTACGCGCATTTTGATAAATGATTAGAAGTAATCGGGGCATCATTTAGAGAAAATGTGGCACCTAATTCAAAGTCCATTTTATTGATGGAAAGTATTTTTCAGCATGAAAGAGTTGTTTAAAGTATCAAATTGTGAGCATTTTGATAAATGATCGGAGGTAATTTAGACACAATTTAGGACAATCGAAATATTCAATTCAAAATCATTTTGTAAATGAAAACTAAATTTGTGCAAGAGCGAAGTTGTTTAAAGAGTCGTATTACACACATTTTGATAAATGATTATACTTAATCAGAAGACAATTTGAGAGTTTCGATAGCATTTATCATATCGATGGAATGCTATGATATTTCAAACAATTTATTATAAGAGCACTTTTTTCAGACTTAATAAGTAAACGCCAAAGTTCGGAAAGTAATTATGCAAAAGACTTTGGAAAAAATACTCCAGAACTATTTTTTCCACTTTGAAATGTTAAAATGAGATATTAGAAACGGAGGTTTGAATTTATATATTTCAACCAAATTACATTATCAATTTTACGGGGTTTTTTTTCAATTTTCAAAAGTATTTATAAAATTATTTCAAATACTTTAAAATTGTCAATTCTTAATAATAAATAAATTCTTTTTCGTCAAACATACTGTGTTCAGACTTTGTGGTAAAAATATTTGAAATTTTATGTTATTAATCGTTATAAGAGCTTAAATATTGGTAAATTAATGTCAAATAATTTTTAAATCATGTAAATCTTATTTAATATGATAAAACTTTAAACAAAAACAAAAGAACAATTAATGCTGTCTCTTTACTCAACTTGACAAACGACATAACACCTAATAATAAAAAAAAAATAGTTAATAAAAACATACATAACAGTTCAAAATGCCCATCAATATTGTTATAATATTTTCACGATATTGTACGGTGTTCAGAATATTGAATAAAGTCGTAAAGATATCATTTAATATCTTGTGGCAATAAGGACACTTTTTTAATGCATTTTAAACAAAAAATTTTTATTTTATTAATTTCTATATAATAATTCATATTTATAAGTTGAGTTCAACATGTTTTAATTCTCCACCAGGTGTTACAACAAGTATTGAATCAGTATTTCATTAAATTTTCAGGAATAATTAACAATTAATTTTTCAAGATAACAAATAGTTTGAAATCACTGGGAATTCAAAAGTGTACAAAATTTCATATATGTTGATAATATGAAGGGAATGAATTTCGATCCCAAAATTCATCCACAAAAACATAAAACAAATCACGTTAGATAAAAGTACATAAAAATATCGAGGGAAAAAAAATCATTTTTGTGCCAAACGAAAGTAATTTTAGCACAAATATATATCACTAGTCAATTGTTGTGGCTGAAGTATGAAAGTTTGAAGAGTGAGGTGCTGGCTTAGTTGTTGCCCAAGACATCTGAACATGGTTCAATTTCAAAATTACGGATGTAGCATTATAACAAAATGTTATTCTATACAAATAATTAAACCTCAAAAAATCTGGACTTAATTTTCTCCACTTATTCGTCTGCAAAACCCCAATTAATTATATTTAGATATGCAAAAGTATTTCCAGAGAATATAAACACCTATCATATATTTAGCAGTCTGTTAACCGTTAGTCTAGGAAGAGTTTAAGAAGCTTTTAATACGTGAATAGTCAATTATTTAACACTAAACGAAAGCTCCATTACCTGGGGAAAGAAATATTTTTCAAGATATTTTTCTTCATCGAAAATGCATTCAACGTTTTTTCCTTTTCACACACAATAAGTTTTAAAGCAAACTTGTCTTTTTTTTCCCTCTAGTATAGCGTTTTGAAACGTTCAAGGAGATTAAATTCTTAGAAGAACCAAAATTGCTCTGAAAGGTATAAGAAGATGTGCGTATATAAAGAACATGTTTTTCCATTCCTCAATTTCAAAAACTGGAATATATTCAGAATATAGATAGTATAAGATCGTATAGATAATATACAATGGAAAAGATATGAGGATAAAGTTAAAGGATAAGTCGAAATAAAATGAGAACTCTCTTAGGGAGAATAAAAAGAATAAGATATAAACCATGTCCTTATAATATCGTCAGAGACGTCGCTGTGATGTTTCAGAGCTTTGACTTCCAAGTTAACATGATCTGTGTCTGAAAGGGTTTGCAATTCTACTTACTGCACTCCTCCGCAATCTATACTCCTATGATAGAATCACTAAAAAGTTCTCGATATATCTCACTAATTATCGAGGAACCTGAATAGTATTTAATATTGATAGAAAGCGAGCGCTGAATAAATTATTTGATATTGAATTATATATTTTTTAAGTAAATTAGCACATTTTTTGAGTAATGAAAAAATTGAAAGAGAAATACAATATACAAGAGCAATACAATACAATCTGAACAATGATTAGATAACGAGAACGATACCTGAACTGGAAACTCATTTTCCATATTTCCTATACTCCATCCTGAAGATTGGATTACTGGTGAAACAGATTTTTGAACTCATGACTCCATTTTGAGAGACCGAGGCTAGCCACCATGTCTCAAAATTGTTATTGATATCTAATAAAGTAAAAATCGGAATCTCAAGGAGCTAGATAGGGTTTTTTTACATAAAACTATTTGATTTATAAGAACGAATTAATTAAATCAGACGGAATGTTCTGCAGTTGACTTTCTCGCATATCTTCACAGTATATTTATTGCGTATTGTGGTTGGCTTCGTAATTATGCGCAGAAAATAAAGTATATATTTTAGACCTCTTCCCTATAGCTAACTAAATTTGAAATTTGATACCGATCTGAAATTTATGCAGATTACATCCCAACTTTCATACATATAACTTATTGAGTTTTCGAATTATCGAGATTTCAAACACACTATCGGGGAAAAAAACGTAAGTTACCCTTAAGCTGATTTAATACAAACTTAGACAGAGACCTACAACTCGGGTGAAAAGATCGTATTCTTAAATTCGTTCCTCAAACTTTTTGCTTTTCTGAGTTCTTGTGTCCATATGCGCACCGACGAACAGACGGACTAACCTCTTTGACTGATTAGATGGGCAAAAATTTAAACATGTTTATAATCATGATAAAACCATTTGGCAAGTTTTGGCCTTGTTGCTTGTTTCATTTTCCAATCATTTTATTCACATGAAATGGATAGACAGACTGATGTACTTCCCTTTGGTGGATTTCTTTTAAAATATAATTCATTAACAGTTTAAGAGAAAAAATAATGTACCAAATTTCATTTGTCGAATTCTTTCTATAATTTTTTTTACAGAAAATCAGACAGTCATAATACGATAAATGGCACCTTCAATGGCAGGGACGTCGAAAATGCAAGGATTTGCTAAATCTTCGAAGTTCAATTTTTTGGCAATTGCAGTATGATTTCTCCTTTTATCACTTCGTCTCTCTTAGGGCTGTAGAGTTGTAACTTCCCCTAAAATTATTTTTTAACCCTTTATTTACTGACGGTACTTAAAAGTACCATTTAAATCTGGCTAATATCTTCGTAATATGACAATTTTTGCTGATGGTATTCTAAAGAACACGGAGAATGTAACCCAAATAGCAAAAAGTTAATATAAGCTAAAAGTAGGAATTAAAAATATTTAATAATTAAATTAATTAAGATATTTCTATTCATTCAAATATTTTTCTTGGGTTCCCTGGGGTTATTCTGCAAGAAAACTTAGCTACTAGTGCAAAAATGAAGTTGAAAAATTGATGGCAAAATAATTCGGTAAATAAAGGGTTAAACTTATATTTCCACTTACAAAATTATTTGTCTACTTTTTAACACTGAGAACAATTAAACATTAAAAATGAATAAAAACAAAGTCAGAAATAGAATCGACTAATTGGCAAGACACAGGATACAGCTGTATATTGAATAGCATTAGAGAGCATCAAAATTCGCTTACCGTGCACAGCTAAGAGATACATTTAAATGCGGAAAGCCACTTTTTCCTCCTTAGAGGCATCTGAACCGAGAATATCGCATCTCCGGTTCGCATCTCTGCTAATTGATACTTTACGTTTTCTCTCTCACAAAAGGCCTTCCTTCGATTTCTTGATTTGTTTTTCTTTGTTTCTCTCGCTTTGTATTTGTTCGTTCCGCTTTAGCTTTAGCATGGTCTAGATAGGAAAAAAATCAGGAGGTAATTTTTTACATATTCTTTCTCTATTTTTATTTATTTTTGTGTGTACCGTACGTAAATTAAAAAAAATATATCTTCTTAATAAATCTTTCCACGTATATCCTTTCAACCGACAGGGAATCCTAGAGATTCCAAGTTCGTTGATATTCTTTGGCGAAAGAAAGGAAGAAGCCACTTACAGATAAATATATGTCAATAATAATTTTCTAAAATACATTTAAAATATATGTTATTAATAGTTTTCGGATACTTAGATGTAAAGTTCTCCGTTTTTTTTAAACAAAAAAAGTATTTTAAATGCTTTTTTTGAGAGATTTTCTTTCCAGTAACTCCTCTTTCTAAACTGATGAGCCATCATTACTTCGTATTCTAGAAATTAAAAATCAGCATCTTCAAACTTAAACTGTTTTATAATATAAAACAAAAATTATATTTTTAGCTGCATTCGCTTGAGAAACTTTTTTCCAGAAATTCTCACTTCTAAGCTGGTGATCCTTTCTGCTTCGTATATTAGAAAGCAAAATTCAGGATCTGCAGATGTCATTTGTTTTCAAATATAAAAAGTAAAATTGTATTTTGTAATCTCTTGAGAATTTTATTTCCTGCTATTCTTGTTCTTGAACTGAAGAGACGCCACTGCTTTGTATACTAGAAAATAAAAATTATCAGATGCAAATATTTCATGTTTTCAAATATAAGAATAAAATTATGTTCACATAAAAAGCGTTTTTTCGAATAATTCTTGTTTTCGAATTGGCGAGTCATCATTGTTTCATATGCTAAAAAGTAAAAGTCAGTAACTGCAAATGTTATCCAAATACCAACTATAATTACTTTCAGCTATGTATCCTAGATAAATATTTCTTTCAGTAATTTTCGAGTCTGCACTGAGGAGCTTCCATTGCTTCGTATATTATTAAGTAAAAAATCAGCATCTGTAAATATTATTTGTTTTCAAATATAATATCCAAAATTTTATTTTAGTTGTAATCTCTTGAAAAGTACTTCTTCGAGCTATTATTGTTCTAGAATTGGTAAGACGCCATTGCTTCGTAAACTAGAAAGTAAAATTCAGCATCTTCAAATGTTACCTAATATAACAAAGGTTTTCTAATATAACAATTAAAATTGTACTCACATGAAAGATACATTTTTCGGGCAATTCTTGTTTCTGAACTGACCAGCCGCCATTACTATGTATACTAGAAAATAAAAATCAGCAACTGCAAATATTATCCATTTCCGAAAATAACAAGTATAATTGTATTTTAGCTATATTCCCTAGAGAAATATTTTTTTTCAATAATTCTCGCTTCTGTACTGACGAGTTTCCATTGCTTCGTATACTATAAATTAAAAATCAGCATCTTCAAATGTTTCCCGTTTCCGAATATAACCTAAAATTATATTTTAGCTGTATTCGCTTTAGAAATGTTCTTTCTAGAAAGAATATTTTCAATTAAAAAAACAAATATTATTTTTCTTAACTGAAAGAATATTTCTAAACATTTGTTTCTGAATTGGCGAGTTGTCACAGTTTCATATAAAATAAAATTCAGATGCAAACGTTGTTCGTTTTCTAATATAACAACTAAAACTGAATTTTAGTTGGGTTAGCTTGGGAAATAATTTTTTTTTTCAGCTATCCGTATTCTGAACTAACAAACTGCAGTGGCTTCATATATATAAATTAAAAATCACCATCAATAAATGTTATCCTTTTTCGAAAATAACAAGTAAATTGGTAGAAATGTTATTTCTACGCCGATTCGAAGCAATATTTTTCGAGGCAATCGCTCCGCTTTAAGCCTAGTATACGGTCCTGATTTGTACAAATCGTTATATCTGCAACAAAATCATCGTTTCAGCTTATCTTTAACTCTTCTATAAACTCGATTTGCAAAGGATTGGATTCTTAGCTATTTTCAACTTGGTCACGAGTTTCAAAAATTGAGTAACCTACGGCTCTCTTCATTTGATTTATTTCCTGTTTTGGAACCCATGTAAGCGTCTCGGCATGAAATACTCCTTTGAAATACCGAGAACCTCCAAATAAGTTTGCTAGAGAAAAAAGAAATTCTTTTTTTTTGCAAAGATTAGAAAAACTGGAAAACAGGATAGTGCTTTTTTTGCGGTAGAATTCCTTTGTTTTATTTTTAGAAATTCCTCTCCTCTTGCCAGATGGTGATGGCACATTATTTTCGAATTGGTTAAGTTTAGTAAAATGCATGCAATCCTTGGGCAAGAGCAATTAAATAATACAGTACCTTGTACTGAATACGAGTCTTAAAATTTAAGACTCGTATTCAGTACAAAGTATTCAGTAATAGGTGACATCCATCAAAACCATTTTAATTTTAAAAAAACAATTCCATATAATTTTAGAACTTCCTTTCAAAAATCCAGATCGCAAAAGTAGTTTAAGTTTAGTAAAATGCATGCAATTCTTCGGTAAGAACAATTAAATAATATAGTACCTTGTACTAGATATGAGTCTTAAATTTTAATAGTTGAATCCATCAAAACCATTTTAATTTTTTAAAAACTAATTTCATTGTCTCATTTTTGGAACTTCCTCTCAAAAATATAGATAGCAAAAGTAGATTTTTTTTGTCTACGTTAAGTATGATAAAAAACACGCAGTCCTTGTACTACAACTATTAAATGATATAGTTTCTTGTACGAGATATGAGTTTTAACTTCTAAAGGATTATACCTATTAAAATACTTTTCGTCCAAAAGTTTCCCGTTATGATGAGATAATAATTAACTTAATTCGAATAATCCTTCTATCTTCAGAGTTAGAGATTTATGAATAAACAAACGTTTCTAATATCCACCATCATCTTTGGTTCACAAAACCTCAAATTCAGTCAAAATTTAAATTCTTGTTTATATATATGCCTCGTCGGTTCAAATCCGATCCAAATTAACATATTCAAACAATAATATGGGAAAAAATTTTACAAAACAGGTATCCATTTTGATCTTGATCTAATATCTATTTTTTTATTCATTAATACCTTCTATATGCTTCCAACTGAAAAAGTTACTTTAAATTACATAAAAATCCCTTACTGATATTCAAAGTTTCATTACTTGGCCATTTTTAGCCGAAAAAGTGTTTTTTCGTTTAAAATTATAATACATCAAAAATATTTTTTGATATTACTAATAGGATTGGTGGACTGTATAAAAATTCAAACAATTTTCATCAGCTAATTTACTGAACTAAACAACACAAAATATAGCTTTCTACATCATTTTGAGATTCTCTCCAGCTGCAAGCATATGCCTTCATCTGAAGGTTTGAAAATTAGCTTTTGGGACAGAATTCGATAAGATATCCTATATAAAAATATATATAGGACATATCACTTAACAAGAAATCTCAATTTTCTAAATTTTAAAGTAGGAAGAAAAACTTCATTTTTATCTAAAAAGATTTTTTTTTTTGTTTTTTGTTTTTTGCCACTTCTGATTTGAGCGTGAGATTGCATTGTCATATCTGACTTCTTTGAATACATTCCATATATATGCAAAAAAGATCAGAAATGCTCGTTATGGGCTGAGAAAAATTTAGTTATTTCTTCTTGAGGAATTATGAATATTCAGATGGATAGTATTGCTTACTAACCGACGATGTATGCATACAAAACAGTTTGCCTACAATATATTAGTGAATAGATTGACAGAATAATTTTGATTAGATATGAACCTTCAAGCAATATGTAGCAGTAATGGTGAAATTTTCAGCCCAGTTTGTAGATGGGTCATCCAGTAATCAACACTTAACCTAGACTGCTTTTTAATCTAAACATGACACACCTCGTTAAGAAACTCTCATTAATTGTACTCTCTTGTACCCCACTCCGTCCTCATAATTCTACTCCTTATGAAATAATGGATGGAAAGGGCGGAGTTGCATGTGCAGTTTTCTTTCTCCAAGATCTCCGGACCAAATGAAACTATTTTCTCCTTCTGATTTGTCAACATAATTTTTTTCTTTAAATTAATTAATTTAAACAGAATTTAAAAACAGCATCACCGTACATACTTTAAAATTTCTTCGATATATCTATTTTTAAAATATTATTTTAAAAAACTGAGTCTGGGAAAACTTGGACTAGAATTGTGAACTTCATCCATAAAACAAACCTTAAGCAACGTAAAATGTCCAACTGAATTAAACTAATCTACAATCTAAATAATCCATGTGCTATAAGAGGTGGTGAATCTATTAATATTTCGTAAAAATGAATCCAAGAAGATTAAAAACATAAGCAAGAAACAACATTCATTGCTTGATACATAAAGGATAACTATCACTTTTGTTTTTATGTATCAGAAAATTTCGAAAACTTTTCATCATATTAATAATTTTCATTCATATTTTATTATCATAGAACTACCAATAAAACTATTTATTTTTCGCTGGAGTAATATAATATTGATTCTTAAGAGGGAAACTTTAATATTGAATAGTTTTATACATGAAATTTTCATGGATATTTTTTTTCGTGTTAATAATACCCATCTATACTTTATTATCAAAAAAGTACCAATATAACTGCTTTTTGGAAGACAAATTCAATATTCTGTCTTTGCTTGTAGAAGTAACTAATATTAAATATTTTTTACATATCAGACACGAATAGATATTTTTCTATATATTCATAATGCACGTCTATACTTTATTAACAGAGAAATATTATTAAAACTGGAGAATTTTGGTTCTTACTGAGGATATATTTGATGCAGAGTCTTAGAAGGAAACTTTAATAGATAGTTTTCTTCAATTTATATTGACCGTCTTTATTTTCTACTTTACCAAGGAATCAATCAAAACTACATTTAAGCGGAAAACTTTAATATTGATTATATGGGAATTACTATTTTAAATCATAAAAGTTTAATCGTATACTGTAGAGATTCCTATGTTTATTTCTAAATATAAAAAGTTAACCGACTACACTCGTAAAACTTCTAACTGAAATAATTCCATCAAAAACAACAATTGCATTTTTTCCCCTAAAATTGCAATAATTCAACGAAATTTTGTAGCATTCTTAAAGTTGCTAATAATAAATTTTTTAAATCCTTTTTTTTTAGCTTATTATACGCTTGCAAATAAATTCAAATATTTTGAACCTATTAATTTGTTATTTGTATGCAACTCTATAATAGTATGGGATTCGACGTTGTTGATTCGGCATTAAGAAGTATATACGCAAACCCACGGAAATTGACTAACTTCCGAACTGCTCAAATCTCTGGATACGTAGCCGGAGGTTAGCATCGTTAAGACTATCAGAAATAATAACATCGAAGAAAGCTTCCGAGAAAACCGATGGTTGCGTCATTTATTTGCTGGCATTCCTTAGAGAGTGATTTTGAAATTATTCTCTTTCCTAATAAACGTTGACATTATTACGGCGATTGTAATGCAAGATTTTCGGATTTTGCTGTGCATTTTGACGCAGAATTGCCAATGTGCTAGAAAGACTTAAAACGGAAGTTATAAATTTTAAATAATATTCATTGTTATTGAGTATTTTAAATTGCAGCAAATAGCTGGGTTTTTTTGAACTAATTAGATGAGTTAAATTTAAGATAAATCTTATAGCTAGCATTTAGTGATATTTCGATGCATATATTTTAGTGATACATCAAATATTGCTTTACATAGATTCCCTAAAATAATGTCTTATTCCTTATTAATGTCTTATTCGTTTTTATTTTGCCTTTTTCATTTAGTAAATCCTTTTTCTTAACCTTAATCCTTCCGTTTTTTTTTTTTTTTTTTTTTTTTCATTTTTTACTTCAAGATAGCCTATTCGCTATGAGTAATAGATGTTCTTTATTTACGAGAATATAATAAAAAGATAACAAACATGTGAAATCTATGCACTGTACAGCTTCTCTGCGTCTAGAATACATAAAAGGTGAAAATAACAACATGTGAAATCCCCTATACATTGTAGAGCTTCTCAGCGTCTAGAATACAGGAAAAGTGAAAATTAGACCTTAGAACAGACTCTCCGGGGTAATAAAATATTTCTGGCTGTATTGATAATGGGGTAAGATATCGTAAAGCAACTTCTGGGATAGCATGCTATGCTGTATTGAAAATCGAAAAGTTCCTTGTAAAATATTCAAGATTTATTCCTGAAATAACTATTTTATTACTTCTATTATCTATTATTCATAGAAATTACCTTCATTTCGTATCTTTTACTGTCATGAGATTCAATAATTCTAAACAAGGATAAAGATAGGTCACACGTATTTTATTTTGCTTGGAGTTTGCCAAAAATACTGAAAATGCATCATAAATGGCACGATGTAAAATACCATTTTTAAATAGACCTATTAATTGTATCATTGGTAAATAAGATTTCATACATTATTAATTAAAGGAAAACTTTAATTAATTAAAAACAATTTTGTAAATCTAATAATAAAGCAATAATATTTTTGCAGTAGATCTAGATGTGTTAAAACAAATTCATGATAGCAAATAAAATTATCAAATTAAATCTTCCACACTTTCGATTCATTTTTAAAGTTTCCTGAAGTTCCAAAGGCTTTAGTAAAAATTATATTCTCCCTCCCCGTCCCCCACAAACATAGATCCTCCTGATATAATTCAATAACACAGGTTGAGAGTGACTAACAGCAGTGTCTCTCCTTGGGGAAACACTGGATATGCCCTACACTATGTAATGACATGTTTAATAACTATTTCTTATACTCAATGACCCCATTAGACAGTAATATATTGAAATAATAATAAACTAAGATTTAGATATCGAAGAAAAAATATATTGTCAGCTCAGATTCGTCCTCGTCTTCTGACTGCTATGCAAAATTACGAGGTCTGTTCCAGTATAACCCTTGAGTTGCTTCCAAACGAGATGTTAATATAATAAAACTTAACTAAACTGCATACGCTCATTATTTCATCTATGCCTGAACGCAAATACAAAACTCGAAAATTAGAAATCATTATATTACGTACTAAGCGTTAATTGTATGCAATATGATCAATTTAGATTCATGCGACTTCATCAATTGCACAGCGTTGATTTAGTTTTTGAATAAATTGCGTAGCTCGAAAGAATGGAAAAGGAAACTGCATGATGGCAGAGCAAAGCGTGAGGCTGCATACGGTTAGATGTTCTATGGCATGGAAAACTTATAATAACATGAATAGAACTCTCCATGTGTCTCTGAAATTGTTATCTTTAGCTATTTTCATTTATACTCAAATCGATTATTTGTATTCATTCCGTATTTTTTGGAAAAAAATTGAATTTGTTTACAAGGTGTTTAATCGAGGTTCAATAGTTGATCTCTGAACCATTAGAAATAGGCATATGTTTCCATCTAGAAAAATTCTCTAAATGACGTAAAGAATTATATTTAATATTATATAAGCCGATAAATGGACTATTGAAAAAAATTACGAAGTATATTGATACAGTTCGCCGTTCCTATCAATTGTAAAATAATCTTAACACACTAAGGTTCTTTTAACAACAACAAAAAAAAAAAAAAAAAAAAAAAACATTATTCTGCGACTAATGAATCTGATCATGATCTATGAAGCTTTGAATTTCATTCTTTAATATAATTCAAAGGTGACCTCGAGAACTGTGTGTTAATTGATCAATCATCCTCGAGGCCACAAGTGAAACGGCCTAAGATAGCAATAATAAGAGTGGCATAACTCAGGTTTAGCCACAGAAATGTGTAATTTATTATTTCTGTTATTTAAAATTTATATATATAACACTAATGTACGTGGCACAGAAATCCCCCTAATTACTTTTTGTCGAGTGGCAACAGTCAAATGTAAACAAAATATCACACGAATTTTTGATTGATTCACTGAATATATTTACAGCTGCATTAAATTGAGCACTTCGCTTAGTTAATTGAAGGAGCTGCCAAATATTATTAAATGTTTTGGAAAGGATTCGCCTTGTCAACAAAATAACCAATTTAGTTAGATTAGTAATCTATAATTTCTGTTATTTTAAAATTATATTATATATAACATTAACGTACGTGGCATAGAAATTCAACAGTCAAATGTAAACAAAATATCACATGAATTTTAGACTGATTCACTTAATATAATTACTGTTGCATTAAATTGAGCACTTCGCTTAGTTAATTGACGGAGCTGCCAAATGTTATTAAATGTTTTGGAATGGATTCGCCTTGTCAACAAAATGATCAATTTAGTTAGAGGAAAGCAGCCAAGAAATAAATTTCAAACAGAAAGTTTAATCGAGCGCAAAAACAGGCTTAACTGTCACCAGATGAGTAATGGCCGACTTGCCTATGAATAAAAACGGTAATATCTTCCAAAACAATTATCTTACAAAAAAAATGTCTTTGTATCATTTTAATATTCAAAAAATTACGGAAATGAAATTGATTTCATTAAATTGATATTGACATTTCAAAAACTGTTTCCGCATAAGATACTTTTCTTTCTTTAGAGCATGCTGCTTATGGGACTTATCATAAACAACGAAAAGACCAAATATATGCCTGTACTAAGTAATTGAACCTCCCATGAATCCCATCTAGAAATGGGTCCTCACAAATTTCAGGTTGTCCAAAGTTTTACTTTTCTTCGTTCTATAGTTACTGATGGCAATAGCATAGTCAAGGAGATTCAAGGTCGTCTAATGAATGCAATAAAGAATTTTACGGACCAAATGATTTTTTAAAATCCTCACTACTATCAAGAAATACAAAATTTTTACTATATAAAACCTTATTTAGACTATGGCTCAGATACCTGGACCCTGACCAAAGCTGGAGAAAATAAAATAACCATTTTCGAAAGGAAAAATTCTGCGAGCCATTCATGCTGGGATAGAAATCAGCAATGTTTGGCGAAGAAGATATAACTTTGAGCTATATAAAATCTATAGAGAACCAGATATTATAAAGTTCATAAAAATAAATCGGATGAACTGGGAGGCTCATATATTTAAAATGGATGATGATTCCATCTTAAAAAAAATTCTTTTACGTAAACCTCTGAAGTAGGAAAAGGGATAGACCCAAAATGAGATGGATGGAGTCAGTGGAGACAGATTTCCTGGCTATCCAGGAAAGAACCTGGCGCACAAGAATAGAATGACAAAAATAGAATGCGCTGGAACAGAATTCAGTGGAAGGCACTGGCCCATCCTGGGACGTCTAGGCAAATATTATTATGAATATCTCTTAATTTTAATAATATTGTTTAGTTCAATTTGATGCACGTACTTAAATGTTATGTTAGAATTCAAACTCGGGCATCGAAACATTCAATCGCATGCTTTTACTAATCATGAACTTCGTAATAGAATTTTCACTTTCGCTTTTATTTCATAATATATGCACTTTTTAATTTTAAATAATTCAAATGAATTCATGTTTTTCAATTCGTATCAAATAACAAGGCGAATTTTTTTAAAAAAACAATATTCTATTACAGATTAAAAAGGCAGTAATCTAGGTGAACAAATTGGTCTCCAAAGGCAGCTAGTATCAGAATATTTTCCAATAAGGAATGACCTAGGGATCAAATGCAAACGTAGACTTCAGAATTTTTTTAGCAATAATTATTCACTTAAATAACATGAAATTTTATTCTTCGCTTTGTTTAGATCATGTTTCCGAATAAAAGTATATAACAGTTTAAAAGTTAGCTATATGACCACGGAGAGAGGGAGCTCTCCTTACAATCCATACACATTCCTCATTTCCACTAGAGATTACAAGGGAAAATTGAAAAGCGCACTACACTAAAATCTGACTTTTCCCTTTTCCTTTGCAAAAGTGGAAAGAGTGTTCCCCAATCTTTTCCGAAAATGTGCTGCGACTCCCTAGGGAGTCTTGACTTCTTGACAGGGGCGCCGCGAGTTATACAAGTTTCTTAAGTACTAAATCAGAAAATTTAACCTCAGTTGCTACTTCTTATATGTGCGAGGTTGGGTTACCAGCTGTTGCCAACATAAAATCTAAACGTCACGCGAAAATCAATTTGGAGATCGTAGCGAAACTATCTGTCTTTAGTTTAATTTCACTGTTTCAGAAAATGAATAATAAGTTGATTTCTAGCGCTTATTACTATGTTTATTATTCCTTTATATTAGTTGCAATCAATCATTTGAATCTTTAAATAATCACAATATTTATTTAATACCTTTATTTTCGTTTAAAATCTTTGTTTTGTTTAATATCACATTTCAATATTCTTTAATTTAATTTCACTGTTTCAGAAAATGAATAATAAATTTATCACTTCCGTTGATCATTATGTGTATTATTCCTTTATTAGTTGCCATCATTTACATCTTTAAATAATCGCTATATATGTGTTGCTCAGAGGCCAATACTATTAAGCCCATTTTTAAATTTTTAAATTATTTTCTAAATTTTAATGGGGTGTAAAGTAATTATTAATTATTAATGGATTTGCTCGTTGCTTCATACTTTCTAGATGAGCATGAACTAATTATATTTATTATGTATTTATAAATATTTATTTATATATAATAAAAATATTAATTTTCTCAATTTTTCTTTTCCCGACTTAACCGCTTTGGCTTCTGAGCAACTTGAGCTACTCAAATCTTACAGATATAAAATATATTCTATGATACATTCATCCTCTTTTGATAATTTTTTCCTTTATATTTGTCTTTTTTAAGTCCTAATGTGAATATAAAAAGAATCCAAATGTGAAAGAAAAGAATCCAAATATGAATGTACAAAAAAAAAAAATCTGCAAAAAAGAATTCAGATGAGAATGAAAATAATCCAAATGTGAATGAAAAGAATCCAAATGTGAATGAAAAGAATCCAAATGTGAATGTAAAAAAAAATTCTACAAAAAAGAATTCAGATGAGAATGTAAAATAAAAATTCTGCAAAAAAGGATTCAAATGAGAATGTAAAATAAAAATTCTGTAAAAAAGGATTCAAATAAGAATAAAATAAAAATTCTGCAAAAAAGGATTCAGATGAGAATGTAAAATAAAAATTCTGTAAAAAAGGATTCAAATAAGAATAAAATAAAAATTCTGCAAAAAGAATTCAAATGAAAAAGTAAACAAATTCTGCAAAAAGAATTTAAATTATATCACATTAAAAACACTTAATGAAGATTGCATGTTTATCAATTAGTTATTCCAGTGATTGGCATTCAATCAATCTAGATAACTTGCGACTTTGTCCGGATGGACGATTTCATATTGTAAGTAAAGAAATACTAGCAACGGTGAGCAAACGCAAGGTGACTCCCACTTGCGGTAAAATATCTGATCTGTCATCGTCTTCTGAGAAGTGGTATAAAAAACTGAAATGTGAAAGTCAATCCGTGGATTCGAGGGGGGTGGGAGTTGAAAAGCTGTGAAGTAAAAGCCCGCAGGATTGTTTTCAACGAGCAACGTCGAGTTCAGATGTAAAATGAGGTTGTCAAGCTTTAAAGCTTATAACGAATAAAATCCCGTGAGAATAAACTTTTAAGCGCGCTGGGGTTGATATGGAAATTTCTTAGATAAAACGTTAGAATGTGATTGCGAATTGAGAAAAAAGCAAATTTAGTTTCAAATGATAACACCATGCGTATCATCTGCATGGTAATTTTATAGGAAATAATTTTTAGATAATTATATAAACTTATCAGAGCTTACCACAGATATTGTTCCTAATATAGAGTTAAACAATATACTTTCATATGACCTAAAATGCGTTTTATTTATTTTTAACTAAACGATGAAGCAAATATTGGCTATTTTGCAAAAAATTACTTATTGGAGTTATATATAATTGGAGTTTCTTTTAAATATATTATAGTAAAAATACCGTTAAATGAACTATTTTGGAAACCGCTGAAATAATTTTTCTATTGGCAATTCATACCATAATGTAACTTATCACAAGCATCTGTTTTAAGTTTCCAGATGCAATCCCAAACTTAAATTAATTTCATCTTACAATATATATGAAATACTTAATGGGCTTCTTGAAAAAAACATTAAATATAGAAATATCTCTATTCACTTAAATCTCTGAATGCTCGTTTAATTAATATTTAACACCATCTGATATAACCTTACATATACAATATTTCAATATAGGTATTCCTTTAATATGAAATATCATTATATACAAATCCATTTTTATGGCTTATGTATTGAAATAAACGATAAATTTCAAAAATAATGGTAGAATAGTTCAAAGTTTTTAACGTTGCTCTGCAAAGGAATATCTACCTATAAATTTTTTTATTTGAAAATTCTCTGCATAAAATTTCTAAACAATTAATAAAAACTGAACGAAAAATTTCTAAAAAGATGTAATTGGTATCGTTGGAAGGGTAAGCTGTTTAATTTTATGATGGTGTACATATTTTTCTGATTAATTCCCTCCGAAGTTTCTATGGAAGAGAGACAAAATACCGGTTAATTTCTCACAACCTAAAGTGGCTGCTATCAACGTACAACAGTTCCATTTGCTAAACGGCGACTTTACATTTTTTTCCCACCATTTCAGCGATTGATTTATGCTAATTCCTAAGCATTATTAAACCAATACGTTGAAATAAACATATTTTTACCAGTTTTTTTTTTAAAAATAGAACAAATTTTAAAAAAGTGATAGAATATTTCAAGGTTAACGTTAATTTTAATGCGTTTTTAAATGAATAATGATTGAAGGAAATATTACACAAAAATGAAACTGATATCATTGAAAGGGTAAAGTTTTGACATTTAAGAAAGTATTAATATATTTCTTCTAAAATTATTCATTCCGAAGTTACTGTAGAAAAACGTTAAAATTTCGATTAATTTCTAAATGGCTGAATATTTTATTAAGTTTTATACTTTGAAAAGTTGACAGTCTTAACAAATAAGTGTGTACAGTTTTGTTGATATTGGGTCAGTTGTTTAGGAAAAAAATGCGGTACATACATACATGTACGCATAGTCACAATGATTTTTATTTATATTAAGGTGTATGTCCTGAGCATCATCAGTTCGTACAGCTTGAGCAATAACGTGACAAATAGTTGCAAACTGCAGTAAATTTTTGAGGACAAAACTATTTATTCAAAGCGAACTTCAAACAAATGAAGAGAAGAGCCACATTCTGACAGTTCGATTTCAAACAAATGCTCACCATTATCACTCATAAAGCGATTTTTGGTTGAATCGTGAATAAAACTTTCTTCTCGATCCTTTGCTATTCTAGTTGTTCAAGGTTTACAGAAAACTATTCTCGCGATCAAAATCAATTTTTGGTTTTTGGTAAACCTATCATGATAAGAACTTCAGAATATTTATTAAATATGTATTCTTGGCAAGAAAATGATTCTAATTTACAACTACAACTCTTCCATTTAGTTCATTTGTATCCAACTTTGAGACACTTCTGAAATTTTGTTCCAAAGACCATACAACGCATTTAACATATGTTGCTTATTGAATTCTTAAGATATCGTGTCCATATATACAAAAATAGACAAACCCACAGATAGGCAAAACAACCCTTAAATGAATTCGGTCTAAAATTTCATACATATATATAATTCCAGTAATAAAACATCCAAATTTTGTATATTTAACATTTTGTATTTACTTACTTGCAGACGGACGGACGGACAAGCAAATTTCCCTTAGACATTTTTTTGTTCCTAATCAACAGAAATCTTCAATTTTGGATTAAAGACCGTTTACTAAATTTCATTTGCCAAGCTCGTATAACTTATGTTTCAAGCTTATAAGGATGGAATTCTGTAACAGATTTTTTTACTCTCTTCCTCATGTATAACATTACAGTTCCGATAAATATTGTGCATATTGCACTCATGTATAATAAATGCACTAAATTTTATTGTTATACTCATGCATAACTTGACAGTTAAAATTATTAAAAGTATAATTAAAATTAGGGAATTTTTAGCAGTATCTCACACTTTTAGGGTTTTGCTTTAAAATTTCTCACATTTAATCAAATATATGATTTAATTTGATTAAATCTAAAAATAAAGAAATCTAAAAGATTAAATCCATACTTTTATCAGTGCATTAAGATAGAAAATTAATTATTTTATCAAACATCCGGACACCGAACAAAAATCGCCAAATCTTGGCGCACAAGAAATCATAATAAGAGGTTATAATGAATAACAACAAAAGCCGCAATCATTATATAAAAATCATCATATAATAATTAAAATACATTATAACTGTGATTAAGATTCCAATTTATTCTTATTTACATGCTTCTCATACTTTCAGGATTTTTTTTTCACCTCGAAATGTTTCAATAAAAAATCCTTTTTGATTTTAATCCACTTTTAAAGCTTGCTTTTATATTTATTATATCAGAGTTGCGTTCTTAGACATACACGGACTAATTCTGAAAATCGTTTTTTTTTTCGGCCTCATGAAGGTCTAAATGTTACTCCGTATACAACGAAGTAAAAACACGTGTAAGTAAAGTAATTATAAATAAAACTGTATACAAATTATACTTTAGGCTATTGTGTAAACGAAATAACAAAGTAAACCTTGGAAAATAAGAAAAAAAAATCTATTAAAATTTAAATTATTAAAACATCTTCATGATATTAAAATCGCACCTACTTAGCATATAACAGCAATATAGATTTATTATTCGTAAAGTAGTCATTTTTTCCTCTAAGTCTTCCCTAATTCGTAAGAGAACATTCACAGCCTAAAAGTGAATTTCGGTTCTCTTAAAACATTCAAAAATGAAATATATAACCTTAGAAAATAAACTAGGAGAATTATTCTATATTTACCGAGGAGTCCAAGTACTAAACTTGTCCAAAAGATATATGGAAGTAGTAACATAATCATAGCTGCTTGACTGAATAAGACTGATGTAGCATAAGGAGGAATCCTAAAGGCATTAATTCAATGCCGACGAATGCAGCATATATTAAGGTAGATAAATTGAAAAGGTGCTCAACCATATAAAATGATACTTTCACACTAGCCTAAGTGTAATTCCTATAGTCATTCAAGCATATTTTCAATTGCTTGATCAAGAAAAGAATGCCTTTCCTGGGCAATTTATTGTCAAGAGAATAGATTCAATTCTTGAAGGTTATTTATATGGTCGTTCCATGTAAATTGATGTCTTCTTTTAGAAAATTTCCAGTAGTATTAAATTGCAAAAATCGTAAAAGCGCTCTGAATTGAAGAATACTTCTCAGCGAATAAAATTTGTTTCAAAGATGCTGTCTTGAATAACTTTTATATAAATTGTGAACCCCTATGGCTTAACGAATATGTATAGACTTCGAAGCAGGAGTTTTCAGGTTCGAAACCAATTCCATTAAGAGATCCGCCGTGAATGAAGACCTGATGTCGTGGGCGAAACGTCTTCCAAATGTTTGTGATGGGGACGTCTGGAAAGGGAGTGATGCCTCATATGTCTACCTCGTCATCTAATCGCGGTTCAAAATTCTGAGATCCATGATATTACTATTACAACTTGAATCAAAGGAATTTATGTGAACAAATAGAAAGTAAGAGGAAACAGTGAATTTCTTCCATAGTAGTCAATGGATCTCCCCCCTGATGTAGGACCACTTGAGACATTGTTTACAGCTCATGGATAGATACTAACAACAAACTAAGATCAATTACTTAAAAAGAATGCACCTAAGTATTAAATGATATGTTTTCTCCCTTTCGGACTTTAAAACACTAAGCGATTTAGTGATTGGGTTGACAAAAAGTTACAGAAATGATATATTAAGTGAATTGTACAATTCACTTAAATTATGGGATAAGCATTAATTGTAGGATGCTTAAGCAACAGTTTTTGAAAATGCGCGTACATTTTTTAAAACACCCTGTATTTTCTTATCCTCTGATTGGTTAAAAAATGGCGAAGTCTTTAATTTTCTGAACAGTTTCTACTTTAATTCAGACCTGAATTTTGGACATTCTTACACTATGTTACAAAGGTTAATGCTTTTATTGCAGGATAAACAAATTGTTAGTTTTGAGTTCATACAATTACTGGTTCGAAAATTTAAGATCTCCAAAATATCCAGCGATCAGGTAAAGATACGAAGAGGGGTTTGAAATAAGGACATTTTTAATGGAAAGTATATACGGAAAGAGATGCACACTAGAAAGATATGTGCAACAACTAAGTGAGAAAGATAATGTCCAAGGAATAACATTTTAATGGTTAAACTTTCTTCATTTGGTTGTCTAAAAGACGATCACGAACAATGCAACAAGATTTGCATTGGCGACAAACGAATTGGCTTACATTTATAAAAATATCAAACATGTCACACACATTTCAGCAGCAACTGACAGTATGGTCTTCAGATTCAAATGGACTTACGCAAGTCATGTTGTATGTGCCACGGAAGCAAGAAATTTACGATGTCTGTCAAATGTGATGACATTGGTGGGAAAGGAACCAGTTTGTCATCCGATCCACTGTAAGGTGGTAAATAGCGTCTAGGTAATATTTGGTATTCCTGCTGGAGTGAACCGAGACTAGATCCAGCTGGATCTATTTTATCAAGGAACAACTGGAGAAAAATTGAACAGAAAGCAAGGTATTTTGTAGAAAGATGCCATATATGTAGCCCTTTAAGCGACTAGAAAGAGTATATCAATTATTGTCTACAATGCCAGCCCAAACATTAACGGATTATTTTTCCTGATAGTACGTCGACGAACTCTGAATTCTTATGATGACGTATGCTACTCAAAATACAAGCAGGGAATGACGATTTACGTCATTGAACCGCTTTCAGCTATGATCTAAACAGCGCCATCTTCCACCTCAGTGCATTTACTAATCACAATTTCCATTACAATTTTTTTTTATCCCTTCAATCTATTTTTACAGTTTTGCCAGATAAATTACAGACAGCCTCTATATTACACCAAATAATGAATTTAGAAAGTGGTTATACAATTTACATAACTTCTTGTGTAAAAGTTGAAGTTACGCAAGAAGTCGTTAAGATTAATGATATATAACAAAAAGCAATTACTTTTTAAAATAAAAAGTAGTTCAATTCTTGTCGCATAACTGAGATTGTAAATGTATTAAAATAAATATTGTAAGAGAAAAATTGCATGTGGAAATTGCGAATCATTAGCAGAATTTATAAAGTATAAACCATTTTTCATCATCAACGAAAAAAGGTTGAAGCTTTTCCAGGCTAATTTTCAAACAGCGACGATTAAATAAAAACCTACCATAGAACATTTCCTTTTAATGGTATTCTCAATGTAATCATAATATTGAAGATGTCTCCAACTTCTTAATCGATCACGGAATCGATAAACCAAAAATTCGAAGCTGCCCTATATCTTTAAGGGACAAAATGTTTAACAGGCAAACAAGGGAGAGGAGCATCACTTAAGAACCAGCACTTAATGGGATTTAAATGATCATTCACAAATGTGCAAGTTAACGATCATTTTCTATCTATTGCATATAAAAATGATTGGTGTAAATAAGATCACATGCAAACACTTGTCCTACTTTCCAGAAGTATCCATCTAGTGTTTACCATCTCTTAGATTTTGGATCATATCTATAGCATAAAAGCTTTACAAATATAGAAATAAGATACATTAAGTCACTCAAGTAAGCTTAATTATACAAATTTTCCGAGCTTAGACTAGTTTCGGATCGGGTAAAAGAAATTCTCTGGACTTTTTTAGAATAAGAAAAAAATTCAGTAAATAAGATTCATGGGAAATTATGGTTGATATTTACATGTGTTTCTCAAAAATGAAAGAAATGCTCCAACTTTTCGAATATAAAGAAATCCTATATTCACCCAGCATGTGCTGCGTCTTTAGAATTTTGGTTTAAACTATTGTCATCTATAGCAATGTGAAGCATGGAGTCATTCTTTACAATGTTATGCACCAATTTCACAATGAAGAGCTTATTTTTAAAAATGAGAAACAGATTCAAGTAGAAAAATTCATTGGCCATAAGCAGAAGCAAGTGCTATCAAAAAGCGAGCAAATCAAAAGCAACAATATGAACAAAATAGAAAAGGTAGTAGAAATCCCATTAGAAAGGTAGAAAAATTCCATTTCTCGCTCAAAAAGAAAGTTTGAAATAGATACATAGTAAACGCACCATTCTCATAAGATCCTTTTCTCTCCTTTCTCGCATACGAAGTATAGAAAACTTATTGCAATGTGCAGAAAATTTTAACAAATCACCAAGTTTCAGAATCCCCCTCCCCGATTCGAAATAGATTTTTGGCATTATGTCCATCTGTATATGAACGCAATAATTCAGAAACGCTTTCAGCTGAACGGATGAAATTTGGTGTATAGAGTTTCTAGACTTGCTATCAAAAATTGAATAATCTATTCAGAGGAAGTTTGTCGGTTTAGCCGTTTGAGTAAAAAATGAGCTTGAGTACTACAAAACAAAGGATTAAAAAATTAGGCATATAGACTTGGCATCCAAAATGTACATTAAATTTTGGACCAAATCTGTCAAAGCGTATGTCGGTCTGTACTTTCGCATGCATATAAACGCAATAACTCAAACGCAAAGGTTTAAATCAAACTCCGTAAGTGATCTTATTACTATAAAATTGGTCCCATATCAAATTTTGGTTTCAATCATTTGGTCAAAAAAAATCCAAAATGCACATTTACACCATAGATTCAATAAAAATGCTAGATTCACTCCAAACAGATGTTTCGTAATTGTTCGCCAATGCCATGCAAGGTATTCGTGGCCATACCGAAGATCCAGTTTTTTGCTGGAAAAGGAGAATAAGACCTAGATTGGACAGTTTGCTATAAAGCTTCTGGGAAAACATTCCCCCCCCCCCCGATTTCATTAAACAGCTCTTCATACGTCTACTCCAATATTTGTATTCACAATTAGAGAACTCTTAAGGCTTCTGTCCGTTATTTCTCTTAGAAATAACAATGATAAAAAAAATCTTAAAAGAAATCTTTTATTCATTTATTTGAATAGAGAAAATAACCTTTTAATATTGGAAAGATCTTATGCCCTACAGTTACAATTTGATATTGAATATCTAATATCAATTTAATAAGACAAAGAAACACCGACAACCATAAATGAAAAAACAGAACGACTCTGAAAATAACAGAGCGACGTTGAAAAATAAGGATCATTTCCAGAAATACTTTTACCTTCTGCCATTTGGAAGCCTCCTAAATGCCTTTCGGCGGTATAGTATTAAAAAAGAAAAAAGTACATTGATTTTTTTTTCTCTCAACTTATTTGCATACGATTTTGTTCGGCTTTTATTCAGTTCTTTAGCGAGCGATTTAAGAAAAGGGTGTATTTATTTTATGAATCCGGAAACTTATTTGCATTCGGGAAACTTCCGAAAGAATTGTATTCTAGGACAAGATTTCTTGAATTAAAGGTAGCAATCAGATATGGAATCTAATAGATTGAGATCCAGATTCAATATTTGAAAGAATTCTTTTGTCAGTGTACATAAATTAATATTTCGTTACGAAGCCATGTTCGAATAAGAACCGTGTTCAAATGATGGCTGACATCTGAAGTTCCTAAAATTCTATCATGGGAGAATATTTCCGAACAAAGCTATATTTAAGTGAAAGCAGGTCCAAGCCCACGACTCAAATTCTAAACTGCCACTTATTTCGAGCATCATAATTAATCAAAGAAACCTTCGATGAAATTATTGAATTTTATTTTCATTTATCATACAGATCTCGCGTATTTTCCCCTACTCCACAGTCTAAAGATCGTATCAAAACTCGAGACCGATGCACATCTAAGATTATTCAAATATAAAACAAATAATTCAAGATAATATCGCACAAGACAATATAGCAAAGACACAGCGATATCCTCTAGATCCCGAAATTTTATAGAATTTAGATTCGGTTCATTTCTATGTTACTCAAAATTCAATTTTTCGAAGTAGTTTGATGACTAGTGATCTTGGCTATTTTAAAGTCCCACTTAGACGCAACACAAGGGTTATTTCGGGAAGACATCAAAAAATTTTTTTAATTGTCTTCAGATAACAAGAACACCCGAGCCAACTCTCCTTCTCCAAACTTGCGTACTAAACTCGACTAAAGTCTATACGAGACTTTATAACCAACGCGACTTTGAGAAAATATTAATTGCTCTAGTACGAGTCTGAAATAAATATTGAAATGCATTGATAACCTGAAGTGCAACTTTACTATTAAAGATAGCAAGAAAAATAATTTAAATTTCTCGTGCATTTACAGTTTTCAAATTTTTTTTCCCATATGAATACAGTATCGCAGTTCTAGCTGAAGTTTAATGTAGGATATAATCTATTACTTTAAGTAAAGGGCTAAATTGTTGACTAATTCTTTGTGATTATAAAACTGACTGCAGAATAACCTCAAAGAAACAATTTAAAAAATTTCTACCTTTGGATACCACCTATTGATTGATATCGTAAATATATTAGTAGCATTAAAAAGGCTACTATTCAGAGAAAAGTTTTTAGCGAACAAATTTTCCAACTGTCGTCAGAACGAAGGTTTGAGGAATTGACAGAAATAAGCAATTACTGCTTTAAAGATTAATAAATTAAAAGCAAAAATAAAGCCTTTAAATGAGTCGAGATTAACTTCAAGATGATCTATTAATTTTTCAGGCATTTTAAAATCTTGATTTACTTTATTTTTACGACATCCTATTCGAGTTCATTTTGAGAGCATGTAGTATACTTAAATTGCTTAATTATATTTAAACAAGTAACCTCGACAAGCTACTTTGATTTAATTGGAGAATTCAAATACGAGATTAATTTTATATGCATTATTCCATGCAAATGGGTTTAAATTTTCGCTAATTTTCTCGTTTAAATTGATGGGATAAATAAAGCACTAAATTTGAATTTAAAACTACAGTAAGGAAAACAAAAACAAGAATTTTATTTTCAAATAATTTATTTTAATATAATTACAACATTAAAAGAACATTGACATTTGAAGAAAAATCTCAATACATATAAAATATTGACAAAGTCTTATTTTACAGTTAAAACATCTTATTTTAAAAAGATATTGGAAACATTTTATTTCAGCAGCATTAAAACAGTTAAAGTAAGACACTCTAAATGTTACATAGAGCACTTAGCCGGGAATTTTTTTTTATTCAACTCGTTTCACAATGGGGATTATTTTCCCCTATATTCAAGAAATTCCGGGGCTAAAATACCACTAGAATTTTCCTCCTGGTATGAAAAAGCCTTTCGTCATTTCCGGTTAAGTGATTGAATTTCACTGGAGATTTATGCGAAATACTATCCAAGTCAGAATTTAGAACAAACCTATTCCAAATATTTCTAGATTTTTAAAAGAATAATTTTTCCGATACTGAATGATACTGATACTGATAATGATACTGATGATAATGATACTGACTCCGATACTGATTCAGTTTTATATATTTGAAAAGCATTCAATAGAATTTAAAATAAATTTAATAATTTAATAAATTTAAAATTAAAATTAAATTCTCAATATCAAATGAATTAATTTTAAGTACAAAATATTTCCTTACGATTCGTCGCAGCCATTCATTTTCCTCGAAATGAAAGGGGGGGGGGATGTATTAGTGAAAATTGTATTAGTTAATTTTGCTAATTTTAACTATGTGCATCGCACTTTCATCTGAAGCGTTTTGATCCTCATGTTGATCAGGCATGAAGATCAAAGTGTGTTCAAATTTTGAGAATTCCTGATCGACTGTCCGGATCAGCCATCAGTCATCCGTTAAGAATTTAGAAAAAAATGTTAATTCGAGACTTTAAAGTTCATTTTCCAACAAATGACAATATTTACGGAACAGATTAAAAACTCCGAGTTTAAAATTAAAGAGTAGTGTTTGAAATTAATCTAATTAAAAAACGAGCCTAAGGGTTTGGAAATGGATGCAACGAATGCGCAGGTTATTTTATGCAGACCAGAAGATTTTAAAAATTGAATTGCATTTAAAAATATTTAAATTTAAAAAAGGTATTTAAGCTGAATAACTGCATGATATAATTATCTATTTGCAGAATGATTAATAATGCCAGGAGTTTTAGCATATATTCAGATATAAAAGTTTATGATCACAGAAACGTCAAAAAGTACATTATAAAATTAAGTATGCACAATTCGATATTCACAAAACTGAAAACATTAAAAAAATTATGCTATAGAAATTAACTCAAGACTAGTATTTGACATTGTCTAGATAAAGTTCGATTAATTCACAGTTAGCTAGCTTTCAGCGAATCAACATGACATTTCATCACTTGATTTTTTTGCTCAGTAATTAAATATATACATAAACATACTACATTAAAAACAATCTTAAACTAGATTATAATTTGATATGTACTTTATACTATATTTTATATACATCATTTTAGACAATAAATACATAAATTAGTATTTCACATATTTTTATAAAACTTGCTTCATGTTTGTAAAGATAGAATTTGATTATCGATTTTGCATTTTTCACCTAACTTATATGCTAGCATTTTGGAACTTTACATTTAGCAATTCTCAGCGAAATTGAGAGATTCAGCCAAGCGATTAAATTTTGCTAGCGTGGTGCCACCTGATATTAAATTTCTAAATAAATCCAATAAAGATTCCACAACATTTACAGTAGTTAATTATAAATAGATTTTTAAACTTATTTTAAGTGCACTAATAGAAGCTTTTAAAACTTGGTTGTTATATGTTCAGAGTTCACTCACCGAAACAAAATTTGATATTTAGTTTCAGAGTCTCGATAAGGTGGCATAAAGAAAAATTACATGGCTCAAAAATCCAATTCATGGAACCACACAAATTGTAGCTGAATAAGTTTAAAGTCTTAATAAACACTTTAAATACAGATACCAACATTTTTTGCACATACACGCTAAACAATGAAAGTTAAATAGACATACAAGAATTTAACAATATACTATATAGAATTGTTGAATTACAAGCAATTCCATAAATATAATGCAAAATTATGAACATTACATAAAACTGCAGAGTTTTTTTCCTATTTGGTGTCGAAGGTTTGAGAAGGCAGTTTAGAAACATAGGTGAACTGAAATATACAAGGAAATTTTGAAAACATTTGGATCTTCAAAAGCTTTGAGGACTATAAATGCTGTCCATTATTTAAGATTACTTAAACAAATTGCTTAGGGGGTAAAAACGTTTTCAAAACTACAGCTATGAAGATTTTTTAAGCTAGGTCTGTACAGGCATCAGATGTGGCTCTTGATGGAAAAAGGATCAATGAAAGAAAAATGACTCAAGTTAACATATTCGCACATGCAATTTTAGTACTTGCTATACTATCGTATTACTATTTGCTATTTATCAGAGCAGTATGTTCTTCACCTACAGTAGCTTTTAATAATAGATTACACTTAAAGAAAAAGCAGTTTTTTTAAACATACGAGTAAAAGTATTAAAATTTTAATCGTTTTTCAAAAATACTGTAGGCAGCATTTTCTATAACATATCAAGGCTAAAATTGTGAATCCGTCTCGGAAGTTGTTTTTTTTATTATTATTATTATTATTAATATTATTGTTTGAGACTGCATTCCAAAACACTACTGAACTTTTAGATCTTTTGGGCATCTTAATATTTAATTCCAACCAAAATTAGTACTGCATGTTAGGTAATGACCTACGAAAAACCGCTCTGTAGTATTCGCGTAATCTGAAGATTTCAAGATTTCTTTAATTACGGAGGAAAAGTCTCATATGCAAACATTTTTGCATAGAGACATGCAATAATTCTAGAATAAAATACAGAAATATTAAACAATGATCTTTGAAATCAAAATTAAACATTTCGAAAGTTCAATAGTTCCCAAAGAAAATGACAAATGATTTCTAGCTACATGGAAGATATTGCATTTTCATTAATTTTACAAGTCATAGTTTTGATAATTCAATAGAAAGAAACCGTTTTAATGTTAAATATTTTACTGGAAATAATAAAGTTCTATTCACCGGCAGGATGTTGAACTAATGGATATTATTCAAATTTAATTCTTGTAGAGGCCAGGAATTTTAAAAACTTGATAATAGTCCAAGATAAGATCCTCTCAGGAAAGTTCCGAGAGATTATTCTCGATCCAAAATCTCATTGAGGAGCGATCTGAAAAAGTATTAAAATTTACCATAAGATGTGAATCCATTTTAAATAACACGAAATAATTTTAAAAGGGAAGCATTAAAAGGCATAGCAATCAATATCAGCAACACAGATTTAATAATAGAACTTTAAATCGATAAAATTTAGTAAAATTATTTCTAATCTAATTCTATTATGGAAATATGAAGTTGTTTTATTAAAGTGGGGAACTACACAAACCTTGAAATGTTGGAGATTTATCAAATAATCACGTTTTTGAATTGCTCATTTCAGCTAACATGCTTCAAAAGACAATAACAGTTAGCATAACAGTTAATTACTTAACAAGAATTTGAATTTCATTAGAGAAAGTTTAGTTTATCAAATTGTGAATTAAAATTCTTAGCAAAATGTTTAAAATTTTTTAATTCATTGCGTTAAGATTAGTATAAAAATTTCCTTAGAAAGTTCTGATGGCCATGTGAATTCGTTCTATATACTAGTAATAATTGGTAAAACTCAAAACGTCACGATATAAAAAATGAACAGAATACGTTAACGAATATTCAGTTGAAATCTGAACAAAAATGATAATGAACAATCCAAAGACTTACCAAGTCCTTCAACTATTGGCATTTCACTGCTATCCTTCAGAAGACGACTCCTGTAGCATCTAGGATAATTGGCATCGATAGAAAAAGGATCTGGGTTTGGAAAAGCAGTCATCACCTAGGCAGTTCCAAGGGTAGAGGATTGGATGGTTTGGGCCTTTTGGTGTAGCAGCTGCCTTGTCCTCAATGTTGCTTTTCTTGACTTATTCCTTGAGCATGTTCTGCATATTTTGAGTCCTGATAAAGGGTTCAGCATTCGCCCCCTTTTCAAGGACTGTCAATTGAAGCTGGTTTGTGTTGTGGGAATTGGCTGAATTCCGGTTTTGGTCCCTCTAGGTGATTTCATTGTCGTCCTGCGAGTAACTTGGAGTTCGAGTTGATCTTTCAATGTACCAGAATACTTCGGCCGTTATAGTTGATATAGGTAGTCGCATCATTATGGAAAAAATTGCAGTAACGCATCTTTGCTGGATTTTTATCTGCCATCGGCAACCGTTCTTGATGACAATACATTTGACGCCTTTAGTGAAACTATAGAATAGACTCAAGTCCATACAGTATTTTAGAATATTTTAAAAACATCTAGGGTAGAAAATAGAATATTGTGACAGTTTAAGATTGGAAGTACTCCAGAATTCTACATCTTCAGAACTTTCAAAGCAACTCAGAAATAACGAAAAAGGCAAATTTAAACCAGAAAGACTGATTTTCCCAACAGTTGAAGATAAATCTCGTCATCTTCAAAGCTGTTCGCTGTCAATTATTTAAGTACATCTAATTTTTTTTTAAATTCCGGAATCAATATTTGCTTTCAATATTCTGAATTTTTACAGTAATCAAAATTTGAATCCCAAGTCTCAAGACTTGTCTGCTTTTGCACTTCCATTTGTTCATGTAAGCATCAACTTGATCACCTTTTAGATATTCATGTTGATTTCTAGCTCCGAAATAACATTCCTTTCGATTATTTTCCCAGATTCTCATTTCATACACTGCTTGACAGTATGATTTTTAAAACTAGAGTATAGTGAATATAAACCTTTCAGATGTTCGTATTAAGATTTAGTTCTTCAGTTATTTTCAAAATCGCTATATCATTTCTGATAGTTCCAATTCAGTACTTGGAAAATAAAGCTGATTACCGATCTCATAATTTGAGAACTTGTTACAATTCAAAACTGTCACCGTAAAATTCTGTACAATATATACGATAGATAACTCCAAGATCTCCTTTTCTCGGATATCAAAACGAGTCCAAACTATTTCGATATTTCTTTCTGTTCGGTTATCAATGGTCACTCACAGCATACTCCGCAGATACACCGAATTATGAAGAGATAACTATCCAAGACCACATACTGAAATCTCTGCTAATCAGATTCAACTCCATAAAATATTTAGGATACAACATTAAAAATTTTAATTTTAAAATTTTAAAGTCTAAAGAAATGTAAATGAATCAGCTAAAAAAGCGGGAATAGAACGGCAAATCTAACAAAGAATACAAGTAAACGGGAAAATAATTTGGCTCTGCGGTTCAATGAAAATTCATTTTCTCTAACTAAACCGTTTTAGTGCCAACCATTTTCTCTAACTAAACCATTTTCGCCAAACTAATCTTTAAACTGGAACTCATTACTAGCTTTAGTTTCCGATTTTTATCTTCGAAAAATTTGTGACTGATAATTTTACAACAGTTTAGTCGTCCAATAAATACCGATTTCCGATTAGCCCAAAATGTTTAAAACTCAACTCCTTCGAACAAAAATTCTTGCCTCATTTCTAGACTCCTTCCTAATCATCTGCATTTCGATCATCTTGGCCTAGGTTCTGCTTATCGAGTACTCCGGTTCAATTGATTCAAACAATCAAACCGTGAAAGTGGGGAAGATGCCAGTCAAAAATATTTCTCAATTATCAATGCGCGGGAATTAACCGAGTAGATTTAGCTACTCGGATCTTTCTTACATTACTTCCGCATTGAAATGCAGAATTTCATATTCGTATCGAAGGTTTTCAAGCGGCAGTATCAAATCAAACATTCTAAAGAATGCAATATTAAGTCTCGGTATAAATAGGAATGGACAGTAGAAACTATGGAAAGCTGAGGCTGCGAAGCTGGATTTAATTTTGCACTCCAAGCTGCACAATAAAATTCTAGAACCGTGAAAACTCGCTTGCAATTTGAACGCAACATACTTTAAACATTTTAAAAGCATGCAAAGATAGTTGCCAGTTTATGATAGAGAAACTAATATTAATGCTTCAGCATCTGGAGTTGTTAAATTTAATTGTATGAGCTTCAAATCTGGAATCTTAAGAAGTTCAGAAGTTCTGCAATTATGAACTTAAATGAAGCCTGATTAACAAAACGCTAATTTTGTAACGCTATTCTTGCTTAGTGACCCAATGCATGGAAACGAAGCAAGGTTACATTCTCAACGTTAAAAAATCAGATGACAGTATTATGAATTAAAATAACCTTTTATTGGGTGTTAAGATTATGAAGCGAGCGATTCTTTATCCATACACATTACAGTTAAGTTAAAATTTGAAAAATTGCACGACTTATGAATTGGGTTTCAAAAGGTTATCTAAAAATCAATTTCGCAGGTCTTCCAAGCATCAGCGAATTTTCTTTTCAAGTGAGCATCAAAACATTTTCATTGCTTAATAGCCTATGATATATCCTTATTCATATTTATTCCTTATAACTATCAACAGCTGCAATTACGATTGTCTTCTGTTATACTAGAAATTAGAAGTTCTTTAATATGTAGCGACTGAACTCGTAACGGTTAATCGAGGATTCTTTACTTAATTTTTATTGTGAACTGATTACCCTTAAATTCCGATTAATGTTCTATATTTTTAATTTTGATTGCTAAAAGTACCTGCAGAGTGGCAAGACGAGGAATTTCCCCGAGAAGGTAATATACTTAAAACGACTATTTGAGCAATAAACATGTCCTTGTATTAGATAAATTATGCATCGAATTACTTTTCCAAGTGCAAAGAGTTAATATTAAAATCTGAAGGGAATGGATACTTTGAATTTCTTCGTCCTGAGAAATAAGCACAATAAATAGATTAAATCGCAAGTTGCATGCTTT
Organism: Argiope bruennichi; assembly: GCF_947563725.1. Lineage (NCBI taxonomy): Eukaryota > Metazoa > Arthropoda > Arachnida > Araneae > Araneidae > Argiope > Argiope bruennichi. The sequence continues at coordinate 68,361,381 of NC_079162.1, read as the reverse complement.
CCTAATTGATACTTAGAAGCCAAAAATATATTAAAACCTTATGAACCTAACGGAAATATTTCTGTTGATGCCTTCAGTTTTCAAAGCACGCACATCTAGCTAGGCAGTTAATGCTATTAAATAAGGAAAACTCGTTTCTTAACAAATGGCAGTTGGTCAATGGATTTCCCATAGATTTCAACTTTAGCACACGACAATCTCAGAAAAATACTGTAACCGTGTTAAATAGGAAAACTTCCAAAATCATACTTAGTTTATAATCAAGTAAATTTCATTTTAGACACACATTCCGAAGAGTTTAAGAAGGTGGGGTTAATCTTTATATAAAAATTTCACGAAATCCATTATCTAAATCAAATGACAGCGAGTAAGGGCTAAAAAATTCCACTCATTACCCACACTCCTCCACCACCACAGCACCGACACAAAGTCACTCATTACCCACACTCCTCCACCACCACAGCACCGACACAAAGTCACTCATTACCCACACTCCTCCACCACCACAGCACCGACACAAAGTCGCTCATTACCCACACTCCTCCACAGCACCGACACAAAGTCGCTCATTACCCACACTCCTCCACAGCACCGACACAAAGTCACTCATTACCCACACTCCTCCACAGCACCGACACAAAGTCACTCATTACCCACACTCCTCCACAGCACCGACACAAAGTCACTCATTACCCACACTCCTCCACAGCACCGACACAAAGTCACTCATTACCCACACTCCTCCACAGCACCGACACAAAGTCACTCATTACCCACACTCCTCCACCACCACAGCACCGACACAAAGTCACTCATTACCCACACTCCTCCACCACCACAGCACCGACACAAAGTCACTCATTACCCACACTCCACCACCACAGCACCGACACAAAGTCACTCATTACCCACACTCCACCACCACAGCACCGACACAAAGTCACTCATTACCCACACTCCTCCGCCACGACGACAACCCTCCATCATGCACGCGTTAACCACGTTTCACACATTACTCTTCGATATTTAACACTTTTCCTCTATTACTCACTACCATCATCTATAGTTACCTTACATATTCAACAGTCCACTTTCCACACATGATCTAAATTTTCCCATTATAACTAATACTACCATTTCGCCTACTATCAAAACTTCCAATTTTTACATATTGCAATCAGACCAAATCTGCATTCATCATGCGAGCTACTTTCAAAAGGATTTCTAAAATACCGCACTTAAATTCAACAAATAGCATTTCAAAACTGCATTTCATGCAGTTAATGTGATTAGATCTTTGTAAGACACTGCCTAATCTTTTAGATTATCCCACTGGCAGTCCCCCCCCACACACACACACACTAGAACCTTATTTTATAGTTTCCGCTTCTATTGAATAGTAATCTACAGTTTTTATACGGAATTCAGATTTTAAAAAGGTGCTTATAGAAAGAAAAAAGACGAATGAAAATAAGGACAGTAATCTTATACAATGTAAAATTTAATTATTTACTCTGCTGAAATAAATCTTGGGGATAATTAATGCCGAATAATCCTAGTTTATTGAATATAAGATTTTTTATCCGAGTCTAGTACGATTTAACAAAAATATCATTACTGTATCTACAACAATTTCAAAGAAATTCTACATAACTGGGAAAAGTCGCACGATTCTAAACTTCTTGCTAAATGCTCACAATCTTCTCTTATGGCCCTTTCAAGCCAAACACCAATCTTTAGAAATGCAAATTACTGAATTAAGATTTTTTTTAACGTTAAGCCATCCTGTAATAAAATTGTTAATAGTAGCTTGGCTTCCAAATAAGGTGAATTGCATCTTTTTATTTAGATTAAAATTTAACTGTCATTTGAATACTTCCGTTTTTAAATTAAAATAATTGACTAGTCATCTTTTCTATGTAACCGAAAATATACCGAAATCTGTTGAAAGTGTTAATTTTTATATCAATGATATACATTTACATTTCACAAGATGTATAGCTCATTATGCGATTTTGGGTATGACCATGTAAAATTTTATCGAGGCAAGGAATTTAAAAGCTGCTATTTTTGGAAAGATTAAAAATTACATGAACGATGCCCAGAAATTAGTTTCAGAAATTTTGTTTCCTAGAACTATTTCCCTAGCATCTAATTTTCTACATTTCGCGAAACATCCGAAAGTGACATTGATCTTTTCAACTTCGAGGTATATCGACATCTCTGAATCTTATGTGAATCTCTGAATCGGCTTACGATAGATCAAGCGGACAAATAATATCTTAACCTCATTCTAGTAACCATTCTTGCGTAATCGATCCATTATGATTTCGCCGATCCACATGAAGAAAGACTTGTTACTCAGTTGGATTAATTTAATCATGTATACCAAGAGACACTTAAATATATTGATAGTATTTGAAGGGCGAAGAGCATAGAATGCGAAATCCGTTCAAAAGCCTTAGCTTGACATTTCACGACTTGTACAGAAATCTAGGATTTTTTCTAAACAGCTTTTCTTTTGAATTCAATAACTCGCTACTCGAAGACAATCTTCTAGAGCGACATTTAAAGGGATTTGTCAGTAATGCGACATTATGGATATTACTATTCATTCATCGAAATAGACGATTTCATAAGATATCAGATGCAAGACGATAAATACGCAACTTATCACAAATACGAATTTAATAGTAAAGGACTTCCAATCAACAATAGCGGAGTAAAAAGAAACATCCTTCGATTGAAAAATTAAGAATTTAGTTAGTCGTCACATATTAAAGAACTCATTTCTGATGTTGACACAAGACAATTATAGTTGCGGCTATTGATATTCAAGAATAACGACTAATAAATCCGAAATATTAATTCACTGCTCTGAAGTTTATGTCAGAAAATTCTCCTATGCTTGGAAAATCTACGGAATTTTGATTTCTATATAGCTTTTTGTAGGCCAATTCTCAGACACCAAGTAGTAATTTTTAAATTTGACTAATAAGTCATTAGCTGCTTAATCTTAATTACCCAATAAGTGATTATTTTAATTCATAGAACTGCTATCATTTAATTTTTAATGTGAAAATGTAAGCTTGTTCCGTTGCCTTGCATTAGGTCATTACGACAGAATGACGTTGCAGAATTAGCATATTATTAATCAAGCTTCATTTCAGTTCATAATTACTGAACTTCTGAAAACTTCTACAAGATTCCAGATTCGAAGTTCATTCAATTAATTTTAACAATTCCAGATGGAAGCATTAATATTAGTTTCTCTATCATGAACTAAAACCCATCTCTGCATCCTTTTAATAGGTTTAAAAGCATCTTACGTTCACATTCCAAGCGGGTTTTCATGATTTAGAATTTTGCAACTTGGAGTGCAAAATTAAATCCAGCTCAGCAGTTTCAAGTTCCCATACTTTATATTACCCTTTCCCATTTATAACAAGATTTAATATTGCATCCTTTAGAATATTTGATTTGACACAACTGCTTGAAAACCTATGAAACTAATATGAAATCATGCATATCAATGCAGAAGCAATTTAAAAAACATCAGAATAGCCAAACCTACTCCGAGTTGATTCGGACCTACTCCGAGCATTGATAATTGAGAAATACTTTAATATCTTTCCACGTTGACTAGATACGAATCAACTGAATCCGAGTACTCAAGAAGCAAAACCAAGGCCAAGGGGATTGAAATGCAGACGATTAGGACGGAGCCTAGACATAAGCCAAGAATTGCTTCATCTGTGCCAACTCCAGAAGTTTCAAAGCTTACTTTCAGTTCTTAATCTCTTTTCCCATCTACAGTTTTATTTCCTTTTTCATGAAATAAGATTTATCCGACCATCTTTCCAAAAGATTAAGACGTCTGAAAAAGGACTTAAATTATGCCAAAGCTCAAGAAGTTTAACCCCCATTTCTAAGTATGGAATTAAATCTAGTAGCCATCTTTAAGCTTTTATTTTATATTATCCTTCCCCATTTCTGACAAGACATTACATTCTATAAATGGCCCGGTAATCAATTATTAACCGAGATGAATTTGAAATCATAACAATAGGCAAACAATTATTTTATCTCGGAATCATAATAGCGAAATTTACTTTGAGCTAATTCTTGCTCATCGAAAGTCGAGAAATACCTATATAATCAATATTTATTACACACTCGCTATGGAGATATAAGTGTTCACAAGTATTGAATGTCAAGTTTCAGTTTATGAATTAATTGAACTGGAATGCTTAATAAAAGCAGAGCCAGGGCTAAAATGCGTGAACTATGAATACTTTGAAGCCTCCAAATGTGCTACAAATTTTTCAAGTTTTAACTATTCTAGATTATTTGAAAGAATTTGTATTAATCTAACACCAATATTTGACTAATATAATGCGGTCACTAATTTTTAATGTCACTAATTAGCAGTAAATACTAAAAAATAGGATATGAAATCAACTAAACAGAATTTTTTGTCTAAATGATTGAACACCTATGAAACGGATTGCTTAGACCCTATAAAAAGAGCGAATAGCTCTAAATACGAAAACACGTTTTTCATAAGCATGGTTCCCGATAGTTAACTGTTATTTCCCATCTTTTTTAGCTATCCTTTTCCACCTCGAAGTATTTTAAGATGCGTTAAAATTGCTACCCATGATAGAAATTAACTATTAATATATTCCACAGAGCAGGAATTGATTAGCGAAGATTCCAAATATTATGGACTTACTGGCCGCAGTCAGATGCGAAGAGCTAAGTAAGGAAAATTTTTGCACTGTTGTTGTAAATGAAAACATGGCATCATGAACACACCAGCTTTTTTCTCACTGTATCCACTGCCGAAGTCGGAAATTCGAAATAGCAGAACCACTACTCTTCCAACGATTTTCAGCTGCTTGAAACATCTTTTACATCGCGACTTCTGTGCTGGACAGAAACGTTGGGACATCTAGTCTTCCATGAAACTTTTTAGGACCATTGATCTGAAAAAAATTGTTTTGATCAGTGCGAAAAATTTGAAATTTTTCTGCACATTTGACAGGAAATGCAAAGATTGCAATATTTCAAAATATAAGACACTAAATGCATCTATTCCGAGAAATGAAAAATAACATTTAGTCCTTTAGTAATACTAACCTAAACATAAATTTTAAAACGGAAGGAAAAATTTTCTATATCCTTAAAAGTCGCATCAATTGCTGCGATTGATGCTTTAAGTTTTCATTTAAGCCACAAGCCGACTTGTATGAACGAAATGTTATTTATGACCCGATGTAGTTTCAGACCAAGAATTCATTTAGAATCTACGTTTTAATCTACTTTTTAAAAAGTTTGTTTAAAGTGTGGATCCATTAATAAACATCAGTTTCCTCTTTCATGCAAGTGGTTTCTTTCAGGTGTAATTAACACCTTGATTGCAGTCTGGTTTCTTTTATAATCCAGATAGCACATATAATGGGATTAGTTGCGATTAAAATTCTTTTGTGTGCAATATTTCGAACTTAAAATTTACTTTTGTATAAATTATTTTAATATACTAAGCCCTTTTCAACCCATGCATTGAAATAAAAATTCACAAAAGGTAATAGTTTTCAAACTCTTAATGTTTAGCAAAAAGGAGTAACTAAATTTCCATATTTCAAAATCGTCTGCTTTAAATTAATATGTTTAACAATTGAAGGAAATATTGCACTAAAATGAAATTAGTTTTGTTGAAAAGGTAGAATTTTAAGATAATGTAAATTTTCCGAAATAATTTCCCGAGAAGTGCAAGTGGAAAAAAAGTTAAATAATGGCCAAGTTTTTTCATAACCCGAAACCCTGCTGTTGTCAAATACCCATTTCACAAGAACTTTTCTTGCCTCCGTTTAACCGATTGACTTATGGCTGCAATTGGGCACTTTAATTTGCTTCAAAGAAGCGATTTAATATTCGAAACTTTACAGCCTTCAAAGCGGTTTATCAATTTATTAATAATTGCACATGAAATACCCGCGCACCAGGAATTTAATACCAAGTTCGAAAAAGTTTTAATTTAATCAATGTACAAAAAGATGACTGAAAATAGAATAGGATGTAGCAGAATTATTCATAAATTTCAATGAAATAAATTATGCGCTGTCGCTAAATTAATTTAATAATCATTTGAATTTTTCAATAGATACCAATGTTTTTCATTAATAACATAGGATTCTTGGTAAATCAATTTATCTATAACCATTTTTAATTCAATTAAAAACATTTCAATTCCTACCTAATATGTCAAAAGCCAACTCATTTTCAACGATGTCTTGTATCCGACTTGTTCCATGTCACTCAAAGAAATTTAGAAATTTCAATTACCGAAAAGCCAACAATGAAATCTTCGCAATCTGATCCCATTTTTCTCGAGATCGACTTAAAATTCGTAATTCTTTGCAGTAATCGGAAAATTCAATACAAAATTATTTACCAAATACAAAGACTTATTTATTGCCCCGAAAAATAAATTTATATATAATTGTATTCTCCCGTTTAATTTGCATCTTCTTACTACTCTGCAGATATTTTTAACAATTAAATGAAGCGTCAAAATAATGAAGCGTCTTGAATGGCGAGAGAGTCGCCATCCGTGTGCGAAGGGTTAAACAATGGAAATTTTATGGTCCGGAAATAATTTTCGAATTAAAAACTGGAAGTTTATAAGAACGAATGAAAACGCTTTAGAAAACGAATGCCAGCTGACATTTCTTGAAGCTTTCATCTGTCATTTACGATACATAAAAACCCTGTTTACAGTATCGCGCATCTACGCAGCATTACAAAAAATGGAATCTAATCCCATCACTAGACAAATCCACTCAAGGAACTTGAGTTTTCTCCCTTTCCGAATTTTTATCCGGCTCACATCCAATTCGTAAGCAGTCAACAAATATTCGAGTTTTTTCAGCGAAGCACTAAGAAATGCAATACGTTTTATTTGATGCGAGCTTCAGTCTTCTGTATATAAAATTGCGCTCTAGGGATTTAGTCAAGAAAATTTCAGGTATTTTTAATATTCGTTTCCTGCAGGAGAGAACCCAAGAAATGCGCTGGGGTATTTAAAGGAATTCCTTCATTTGAAATATTACGTATCTCAAGTGAAAATATAAAAAGTCATGAAAGAATAAAAATTGAAATCCCTTCAAAATTCATAAATAGTTGGTTTCCTGGAAGCATTTTGAAAATTCAGAGAACACTGGCAATCGTATTCAAATCTAGTTAAATATATTTTGATTTTCTTTCCTCGCTCTAAAATCACGGTGAACTTATTCTGCAAACCGATTCAATACAAGATCCTTGATTAATGGAAATTCCTTTTCCCCGTGAATATTTTACTCTTGTAAGAAATATTTTTAAGGCCTGTTTTCTTCAACTTAAATTACACTTTATCTAAAAATACAAAATTTAAATCAAATAAAATTTGAATTAAATACCGTTACGAATTCATTTAAGAATATAAAAAACCCGCTGAATATTTAAGAGCAGCAAAGTGATTCGTTTCAAATTTTTAACACCCATTTAAATCACTGTTTAAATAGGAAAGTTTCTATAATTCGATGCACCTATCCGACATGACATATTACAAGGAATTACAGCAGTTTTATTTTAAAATAATGCAACCCAACAATTTTAGTTCAAATTGTTCGACGACATACACTAAGTCTCATTTAGTTAGCTCCATCTTATTCGAAACTAGAATTTGTATAAATTTAAGTCTTCTAAAAATATATCGTTTCAATTCTAAATTTATCGAATTATTTTAGCATCGATTTTTTCAATGTCTTCTCTGCACTGTTAAATAAGTTAAGTCAGAATAATCTCGGAGAAGACGGGAAAATTTTTATATTAATGTAATTAAAATCTTAACTTCTACTTTTAGCTGACATTTTTAACCTATCGAAGCTAAACTTCTTTTGATTGACAGAAAAAAAAATAGTCTTATGAAGATATCAACATGGCTTAAACGATACTTTTAAATACTGTGGGGATATAAAGTATTAAATATGAATGGTTGTAAATTTCTTTCAGAACAGAAATTCCGTTTATAAACCTACGATTTAATTAACGAGAAAATATAACTTATTTTAGTTGCCTGAAAAATCTAATCATCTCATAGTTGTAAACATTACACCCTTAAGAACTATTCCATATGTTAGTCCACTTTCGATAATTTTGCCGTCACTACTAGAAGATATTTCGCAAGAAAAATTCTCTTAGCGAGAATGCAAAGGGATATTTCGCAAGCAAATTGTAACTACAAATTGTTAAAATTAATTTGCAGCATCACAAGTGCTTGTGAAACATTGCGACTAATATAAAGTTAAAATGTTGCAACTTTACACAATTTTTATGGAAAGAGTTATTTTAAAAAGGCATTTCAGTGAATAAAATTTTTACAATATTCAATGGAGGAAAAAGGATTCGCTAGAAAAAAAATTATCCCCTAATTAATGCAAAAAAGCAATCAAAATAGCTTACCTTGTTGTCCGAATAAAGAATACCGACAGGTTACAGAAATACTATTTTCCAATAAAAATTACAGCATGATACTCAATTGCAAATATATAATATCGGAAATGAAAATGTTTTAGTTCTAGAAAATTCTAAAAGAAATCTCCTTCTACCACAATAACTACAAAATTAACTGAAAGTGCTTGATGTTAGTTGAGTGTTTTTATACATGCTTGGTCGTATCTATTTGAAATTAAAACTAAAACTGTTTTAATTGGCTTATATGACATGTCATTTGAATACAAGAATGAAAATACAAGACTTACGTAATCCATGGTTTTCTTCTTCCGAAAAATTTGTACAAAATTATTGCTTAGAAGGCATGGTGGTTGATGGAACTATAAAAAGATTTGACACACAGATTTGAATCAAAAAGAGGTATATGCCAACATACTGGAAGATGTTGATTGATTTTAACACGTATAGAAATTAACCTCGAAGAAAATATTTAAACTTTCAATAATTATTTAAAATACAAGTCAATCATTTACAGCTGAGAAGTAAGAAAATAAAGGAATTGTATAATTGTCATTCATTCGATCTTCGCAGTAGAATTTCAAGTGTAATTAGTAGTTAATTCTTCACCAGAAGCACCAAACCTTATTCATTCATAGAATCGCAAGAGTAATTGAATATTTTGAAGATAGGATTATAAATTAGGGATTCAAATCTCATCTAATCAAATTCGCTTGTGCTCAGCTGCATTATCAAATATACAATGTAGGCAACAAGATTACAATTGATTACAATGTAGGCAACAAGATTACAAGATGATTTACAAGGGCTATTTACTTAGACTTATTCAATTTAAAATAAAATAACGTTTAAATTTCATAAAGTTAATTTAGGAATAAGTCTTTTTTTATTTCTCTTGTAGATCAGTGTAATCCTATTATCTTCTTTTACTTTTTTTCTTGGCAGCTGACTAATTGACTCACAAGTCATTAAGCTTGCAAAATGTGTATTTATTCACATTGTATTAAAATTGTTTGTAACTTTGGAGCACTAAATGCCCGAGTAACTGAAACAAACTTAGTCCAGTTAAACTGTCATGAAAAATAGCAAAATCTTGAAAAAATATGCAGATCTTTTATTGGCTTAAGTTATTGAACGGACTATCCAAAACAAATCTCTTAGTTTGTACCTGGATATATAATTGGGGGCGGAGGGAGGCAAATTGAAGTCTTAATACAGCTTTTTCACGTTTAAATAAATAAATAAAAAACTTTCTTCCTTCTAGAGAAAAACTTTAAACTAAAAAGTTGTAGAGACTAAAAATACTTTCAAAGCGAGCTACAAAACTTAATAGCTTAATGAGGTCATATTAAAGGTAAAATTTAAAAAGTGCAAATATGGAAAGGCATTTTTTAAGTTTCAGGACTGGTTCGGTTAACGTCCCATTTTAAAGTAACACCAGGGCTAGTATGGGCCGGATCTCGTAATTTTGAGCAGCGATGAGATGACGGAGCCTGGGCTGACACATACTTTCCAACCGTTCACACCACACCAGTAGGAGTATTCTTGCCCCCGACACATTTAGCGTGCACCAGTTAAGCTAACATGACTGTTCTTCGGTTGAATTTGGTCTCGAACCCGAAACCCTCATGTTTCGAAGCCCAGACCTTACCACCAGGCTCTCGCGACCTGCGAATTGAGGGGCGTAAATGAAATTCCACTCAAATACGCATCATACAAAGATAAACGGGTAAAAATTTCAGCATTTTTTGTTGTTGTTGTTGCAATGTCTGCATTATTTTTTGAAGAATTTAATTTATTGAAGAAAAAAATTGGTCATAAAAAATGTTTATAAGTACATCTTTAACAGTCAAAATTCATGAACTAAAAAATTATTCATAATCCGCTATTCTACGATTTTAAATGGTATCATAACTGTTAATTTACCAAAAAAAAAAGGTATTGAAAAGTAAATTTAAATGTATTTTGTGGAAATTTTTCAAAGAAAATTGTCATATTCAAGAAGAATCATATTTTTTTATTCTTTTTCAAGTAGCAATTATTACAATATAAGATTTCTTTTGCTAATTTAACCTTTTTTTTATGATGGACTCTTATGATATCATTAAAAATTATAGAACAGCTGTTCCAGAATAGGAATTTTTTATATATATAAACTTGAATTCCGCTTGATAGAAAAATAATTTCAGGCAATTTTAGATTATTTTGTTTTGACAAAATTAATTTTTTAAAAATATAATGCTGATATCGATCCGAAATTTTTATCATTTACTTCCTTCTATATGATGCATACTCAAGTGAAATTTTAAAAGTTACCCTCAAATTTAAAAAAAAAATAAAAAAGTATTTTTCTTAAATATGCTTCCTCGCTTAACTAACAAGATGTATCATGAAAAACTTTTTTTAAATTCAAAATTTGAATTCGATAAAGTTGTCACTATGGCCACATGCTAACAAATTGAAAAATATTTCGGTATTCTAAGATAGGCCCACACTATGAATTTTTTGTGAAAAAAGCAGATTTTTGATTAAAAAACATTAATAGAAAGAAATGTTTCTTTTCAAGTGCAAAAATGTAAAATTTAGAATGTTAATTAACAATAATATATATATATATATATATATATATATATATATATATATATATATATATATATATATATATATATATATATATATATATATATATATATATATACATGTCTAGTAAAATTTCAATATAGAAGATGAGCAGTAAAATTATCGTGTTTTTTTTGTTGTTGTTGTTGTTGTTTTTTTTACAAAATAAAGGTCAATTGTTGAAGATTTCATTTGCTTCAAGTCTACTTTCTTATGAACAAATTTCTTGCAACCATACAAATAAAAAAGCCATTTCAAAAGCGTTCATAAGTGTTCACTACAACCATCTTATTTTTTATATTTTGAAAGTTAACTTACTTTAGAAGTAAAAGAAAGGAAAATAAATAAAAAAATTTAATTTTAAAATATATTTATTATGAAAAAGATTACATATATTATTCAATATCAGAAATTTTTATATATTTATCTTTATAGAAAATAAAGTGTAATTTTGTGTATTAAATGTAAAGTGTATTTTTGTATAGAAAATAAAGTGTATTTTGTCCCTAGACTGTTGAAATTGCAGATTTTCGAAGCTTCAATCTTTACGAGATATTTTTTTTGCCCAGTAATCTTAATCTAAGAACCCATCTCTCTAAATGAAATCCCAAATGTGCTTAGAAGTTTCAATTATCTATTTTATACTTATTTCTTCTATTGTGAGTACAAAATAATTTTTAATTCCTTTACATCGCAACTGTCTGTTCCAAAGATAATTTTTAGTGCGAGTATAAAATAATTTGTAATTCCTTTATATTGCTACTCTCTGCTCCAAAGATAATTTTTAGCTCTTTTTTAATTAATTATGAGAGAAGATTTCATTATTGCTGTGGACTTCCAATTAATAAGATTCATCGAATTTTTCATCTCAAAATTAATTTATTAACTTACAGTGGTTTGAAATCCCTCTTTGCTCTCAAATCTATTAGTTGAAATTTTTGCAATTTTTTTCTCACCTGACATTTAATAATTTTTCATGAGTTAAACAACATACAAAAAAAGAGATTTTTTTTGTCTATGCAATAAATCTTTTCTCTATCGAGTTGATTGAACAATAGATATAAGTTCATCTTATAAGTATTATGGCATTGTACTATGTTAAAAAAGTATTTGATGCAAAAATAATTTTTGGATAATATTTTGTAACAAGCCACAAAATAGTGAAAAATTTTCTGACGAATTTAGCTAACTTTTAAATTTCGGAGTTGAATTGAATTTTGCAATGCAAACATTCGATCGACCATTGTCAACGATCTTGCATGGGAGATGTTCTAGAGCTTCCGCTTGATTGACCTGTTTGTAAAGTATGACATATATATGGCATATATTTATATATATATATATATATATATATATATATATATATATATATATATATATATATATATATATATATATATATATATATATATATATATATATATATATATATATATATATATATATATATATATATTAGGTGTACGCTCAAATTATCTATTTATTGCTCTGTAACTATCTGTTTTGTTGTACTAAACAATTAGTAAACATTGGCAACTTCTTAAACATTTTTTCTGTTGTACCATTAAAGGAAGTAGGTCTAGACGTTAAATTATCGAAAGTGATCATAACTTTCCTGAAAGGAAATTTGTTTAAATGAAATAAACAAACTATTTGTTTTCATTAGGGATTTTAAGCTTTTGCGAACGATGAAATTGATCCATTTGAAGTTCCGCATTTGTGTGGTACCATCAAACCAAAAGCTTTCATATTTTTCTCATCAATGTAATGCTCTTTCATAATTTCAGTATTGATGATACTGTCTTTTTGAATCCACTTTCTGGAATTACATATTCAAGATATGATGAATCTTCTTCAAGAAAATATGTTTGCTCTTCTTGCTTATCAATCCTGTCCGCTTAAATTTCTTTACTTATTGATTCATATTTTCGAATATCAGAATAAAGGTTAATTATTTGTGAGGTGCGAGTTCATCTAATATCTTGACAATTTTTCCCCCTTTTGTGATAAGCATTCATCATTTACCACTAACTGATTTTCTGGCGCTATATTTAAATCCTTCAAAAGAGAACTTCCTAGTTGAGCTTTTGTTATACTAGAAATGGCTCTACGGTCACGTGTTCCAGGAAAGGAGGATAGATTTTTTGGCTCCTGTTTCCAAGGCAACGGAGGAGCCAGATGACTTATACCCGAGTGTAGTTATTCGCCTTCTCGCAGAATAAATTTTTCGCAGTTTCAAAAAGCTGTGCTATTGCATAGAAAATAAACGAAAGAATTGACATTAATTTAACAAATAGGTTGAAAATTTTAAAATTTGCTTATCAGTTTTTTAAAAAATTAGGGAGTCTATGTAGATTCAGGGATATTTAAAATTTTCATGCCAGATATATATATTTTTTACTATCAATTAACATCATAAACTTTATGTTTTTTGGACTTGAAAATAAAATTCATTACGTATCTTTCTATTTTATTGCGTAAACTTTATTGAGCATGATTATGATATTTCGTTATGAATTATTCATTTATGTAATGTTTTTTACTAAAATTTTGTTTAATTTGGAATTTTGCTTAGCTTTAGATCTCTTACAACAAAAATAAGTTCACTTTCACAAAATAAAAAATTATATGAATGTAGTGAACACATCTCAATTTTGAAATAGTTTTTATTTGTATGGTTACGAGAAATTTGTTAACAAAAAGTCGAATAGAATCAAATAAAACTGTCAAAAATAAACTTTTATTTTGAGAAAAATCGATAATTTTAATATTATACCAGGAGGCATAAATTTTGCATAGCACAGGTATAATTTTTTGCTATTAATTAAAATTCTAAACTGTACATTTTTGCCCTTGATAAAAGAAATTTCTCTCTAATAATTAAAAAAAATTGAAAATTTACATTTTTACACAAAAAAATCAAAAAAAAAATCAAACTTAAAGTTCATCCTCGGACACCTAAATACTTCTCATTTTGTCTAAATATTTTTGGTAAATATGGGACCATATTAACAACTTTTTATCGAATTCAAATTTTGAATTTCATAAACGGTTTTTCATGATACACACTATTAACTAAGCTGAATAGTAATAATGTTAATAGGCAACCAGTAATGTTTGAAAACTCATTTAATGGGTCTTTTTAGCACCTACAACTTTCTATCTTAAAACTATCTTTCTATCTTGCATTTTCTTCTAAATTTAATAATTCTTTTTATTTGAAGACACACACATACAAAACGATATCCTTGCTTTTATTCCACGAAATATCAACCCTTATCCGAGTGCAAAGTAATTCTATATCCGAGTACACACTTGAAGATATGTTTTCTATTGTCAACTCAACAACTTACACTAATAAATTTGCTGTTATGTATTTTTGTTAAGTCAAAGTGCAGCTCACCTGGATTATGTCTTGAAATTGACACACAATTAAATTTTGTTGTAATATCTGTTACTTAAAGACTGCTACATTATGCTATAGATATTTAATTACAATCAATTAAAAATATATTGTTTCAGAAGCTGGGGAAAGGAAAGCCCTTCCCCCATCCGACGAAAGCTTGCGTTACTTACGAACTCCTTCGCGGCTTAATCAGGCGCTATGCTTACGCTGAAATAAGTAAACGTAATTTCATTAGATTCTGTTAAAGCAAGCGTAAGCTTGGGCTTTTCTAATTGAAATGATTCTCATGATCCTTGTTTATCACTTCATTGTTTTTCATAGCTTTACTGATGATATCTTTATATCATCGTAAAACTATAGGCTTCAAGATCAGAGGACTAAGACTTGGAGTACCATGAAAATATCCTTCATAAACGAAACTACCATATGCTTTATCTATAGTAAGCTAAATTTTATCTTAATAGGTTTTGAGAGGGCCACGTATCATTGTCATGTGAGTGTAGCTCTGAAACAAGCCTTTTTCAAAAGGTTTATCCATAAAGCCGCTGTTAAAAACTTATTTTTTATGAGAATGATGAGATAAATGAGATAATATAACGAATATGAGATAAATGTATGGCTGAGAATAATAGACCTGATAAATGTAACCTTTATGTTATTCAATATTGATTAAGATTCGAAATTGAATATAAGAATAAAAAAAAAGAAGAAAATACCAAAAATATATCTTAATACTGAAAAGCCCCAAACTCCCTTTTAAAGAAATTACGGCAGATACTCGAGACGTTTGGATGTCATTGCAAAATTCCTCACACTTTAAAAAAAGAAGAAAATATCAAAAATATGCCTTAATACTGAGAAGCCCCAAACTCCCTTTTAAAGAAATTACGGCAGATGCTCGAGACGTTTGTATGTCATTGCAAAATCCCTCCCACTTTCGTTAAGTGTGAAAGTTTGAGGCCTGCTTTGTTCGTTAAATGAGCTCATCCAAATGGATCTGGAAGGCAGGAAGATTTCCTGAGAAGTCTCAAAGGATGTTCGAACATACATTTCCTTAAGAGCCATCAACTGAGTGTGGTCCTCTTTTGTATATCAACCCCTTAAGAACTGCAGTTTTTGAGAGTGACAGGGCAATTTTCTTATATTCGAAAGATAAAATCGTGGTCCTCTTTTGTATATCAACCCCTTAAGAACAGCAGTTTTTGAGAGTGACAGGGCAATTTTCTTATATTCGAAAGATAAAATCAGGCATTTCAACATTCTGAAATACTTGAATGGCCTTAGGAATGAGCTAATTAGGAACAAGAAATTTCCGTCTCTTTCAAATAGAAAAACTTGTATAAAAGCTAACGAACCCAATTCAATGTTCTTTCTTTCTAATTCTTTCAAAACAAATATCGAGCAAAATAAAATGATTTTCATTACTTCTTTGAAATGACTTTCTTATCCATCTTTATGTCATTTTATAAAACAGAATAAAGATAATGAAGAAGAGAGAAACATATTCAAAACTATTGATAGATGTTAAACATTTCGCGATAACAATCGATAGATTTCGGATGCAATATTTGGAATGAATTTATATGAAAACTTTTTAAATAAGTTTTCTTACAAAAGACAACTGATTATATTAGATTCAAAGGAAAATAAAATATTTCAATTTATTCATATATTTTTTAAATATTCCTCGCACTTCCACTGCTTATATTTACTCTTTTATGGCGCCGATTTATACTGCTTTACATATTATTGATCAGATACGGATTATCGCTTAAGCTTGTGATCCTGAGTTCGTTGGAATATTTCAGTCCTCCTTATCCTCTTTCATAAAAAGGGAATAAAAAGTCAAGGTTAAAACAAGAAAAGAAAACATATTTTAGGAATCAAGGAAACATTCCAGTAAAATAAATGTTTCATATTATATATCACTATTAAAGCAGTATTGGAATTATTAAAAATCATAATAAAAGTATATTTCTGTATTAATAGACTCCTTGATTCGATTAAAAAAACATTAATTTTAATAAGGATGATTATTATGTATTATTTAAAAGGATCTGTAACTAATGTAGAATAGACGAGAGATAAAGTCAAAAGTATTTGCAAAAGCATTTGTATTATTGTAATGTAAAAAACAATGTAAGAATTCCGTTACTTTCGAAAGAGGAAAACAACTTTCTATGGTACTTATTCCCATTTAAAAAACAGAGGCCTGCCGTAGATTGATGGGATGTTCTCGATTTCAGACGTGGAGTATTCCATGTATGTATCTTGATTCCACTAAAGATGCAATATGTATGCGTGTCTATGGCTTACTGTATCCCAATTTGAGGCCCAACGACCCTATTAATAGTGTGGCGCAGAAATTTGAAGAGAGGGACGCTCACTCAGGCATTGATTATGGAATCAGGTTACAAATTAAAAAGAAAAGACCCATTTCAATAGAGCCTTCCAGTAACTTTAAAATGGGATGTTGATGTAACCAATTAACATTTGAAATAACAGAATTTAGTCTATAATTTTCTCAACTGTTTGTAAAATGTGTTCGCATTTACAATGTTTGATTTATTATAAAAATTTTAGTTCTTTTATGATTAGTAAAAACACAAATAATTTTACTTCAGGAACCTTTTTTTGCTTATTTTATATGCATTAATCATATTTCCAATTACTAAAAACATAGCTCTTATTGCTAACCTAAATAATGTTCATGTTATATCTAGAACTACGTTTCTGTTTCTTTCTTTCTTTTCTCTCATTTTGCAAATAAAAGCATTCAAAACTAGTAAATAATATGTGCGGTAATTTTTTTAAAGTATTAATTATCTACGTTTAATCTTGGAATATAAAAATGTTAGTAATACCTTCTTAGCTGAAAAAGAAATGATTGCACTTTCTTTTAGAAAGTTTATTTTGAGACGTTGAGAGAAACAAATAATATTAAATAAATATTCAGGTTTTTGCATTATTTTGGAAATTTAAATTAATTTAATATTTATTTCAATAATAAAATTTATTATATAATGCTACTTTCAAAATAAAAAAAAGAATTATGTTTATTTGACTGATATGATAGCATATTATGTTTTTTACGAAAGATCGGGGGATGGAAAATATCCTTGAAAATGTACATCTTATATACATTGTGAACCATTTTTTCACTAATTTTTACTTGGCAATATTATGTTATTTATTAAGGAGATTCTAACGAAATTTTGTTCAAAAATTTCTAATTGAATATAAAATAATAATAAATAAATTCTAATTGAATATTATACATGAACATCTGTCAGAAAGTTTATTTTTATCATACAAAACATTATTGATGAAATAATTGCACGTTTATACGTTTATGTCATCCTCTATAATATTTTTGTCATATACAGGATATTTATTTACAATTATTCCACATATTAACGATTAGTTTTACTTGAATGTTTAACATTTTCATATCCATAGTTTAAACTTTCATAAAATGTAAGCAATACATTTGAGAAGAAATTTCGATCAGAAATATTGTATTTTTTTTCTGAAATTTTCTGAAATTATGCCTTTAATTCCACATACTCTTATAGTCATTACACAGTCTATTTCGTTATTAACATAATTACAGCTTTAAATACATATGAGCAACATCTCATTAATTCAGTCCATCAATTTCAACATCGCTACCATATTGGTACTATATGACACCGGTACCGAAGAAAAAGAATAAGGAAAGGATTCAACAAAGAATTTCCTTACTCTTGAATATATAGAGAAGAGTGATTTTATGCAAGTTTCTGAAAGAAATCAGCATACATTTATCTTGCAGGGAAATAAATCAGTCAAACTTCGCAAATTATCCAATCTCTTAACTGGTTTATATAGATTTTTAGATTACGAATTTCCTTTATTGTCCCAAACTTAAAAAATGGCTGGATTTCATCTTTCAACTTATTGATCAATCTCTGCAGATATTCTTCTTTCCATGGGTTTTACACAACAGGAGCAAGTTTGTTTATCTCATTTTCATTTTATTTAAAATTTCTTTTAGTTTTATATACATTAAAAAGCCTATATTATCTAATACAACTCACCATTTTCATTTTATTTTGAATGAGCCTTAGAATAACCGTGATTTCGTATTGCAAGTTCCGTCCCAAATTAGCCCATCTACAGCTTCAGAAATGAGCGTTAATTTAATCATAAAGTATTCCCAAAATAGCCGTAATGCAACTTCAGAATGGTACATAAACCTATTCACAATATCTCAAAATAGAACTGATATAATATCAGAAGGGAGCTTTAACCGAAAAAAATCTTATTAATGGCTGTTGGATGGCGTATGAAAATTCGAAATTTATATTCTGACATATATATTATGTTCTTCATTTGCTACTTAAAATTGAAAATCAATGGAATAACGGGCAAAAATATGTTGATGAAGAGAGATATATTTTGCAATAATTCAGTCTCGCAACCATTTTCAATGTTATTATAAAAGCATAGTAATTAAAATGTCTAAAATGAATAAATGGGATTGTTGTTATATTATTGGTAAGATAGCAAATATATGATCATATTATTTCCAAAGAAAGGTCGTCTCAAACTACATTCCAAAATGCTCATGTTATTTTATTTAGCTAAGAGCTGGTTGACAGACTTTATGCTTTCTTTAATAAAAAAATATAGTGGTACTGGATAAGCTGGCCATTTGATTCAGCTTTTCTAATCCAGGGGACACATGATAAAAAGAAAAAATCAAACCTGTTGATCAAAACGTCCTTGAAAGCCTGGGTAACATTTAAAGTAGCTGTGTGGCTAAACTCCACTATGAAGATTGCTTCACCGGAAGACTTTCACCGTATATTTGTGTTTCGCATAAAAAAAGTCCAGTACATTGGTTCGTTACTATGGCGCACATCTGACTACCAGTTTTTGAATAATGTTAACTAACAACTCAGAATGAGTAGAAAAAACACAATTATCTTCCTCTTATTCCTATTCCGCAGCCATACGAATGCCTTAACCTACCAAGGAGTTAGTGAGTAATGATATATTACGCGTTTTCTTACACAATGGATTTTTTTCATTTGAGGTATTATTACTTTTATATTCGTTTCAAAGAACGAAACTAAAGAGATTATTTTATACACTTTTTTTATGAAAACCAATGGAAAAGGGTCTCCCAAAAACTTTCGAACATCTTACCTACAAAAGGTGTTATCCCCTTCCTCTCATATAAAAATTGAAGGCTTTGAGCTAGATCGTGAGAACAGCAATTTCGCAAATTTTTATTTTCAGAGTTCCGTACATGAACGTTTTCAGTTTCCTAGTATAGTGAAGAAAACCAAGTATGCATTTTTGACGTTTTTTTTTTTTTTTTGTCCACTATTTGAAACTAACAGTGGCACGGAATTACAGTTCATATACATAATAACAAGATCACCCACCAAATTTCCTTTATGTGAGTTGTTTTCAGTTTTCATGTTCGCATTTATATTTATGTACAGATTGACAGAAGATCAGCCTATCGGGGTATTGGAATCAAAATTTTATTAGGATCTACACTTTATATGTTAAAACTGAATACCAAATTTTATTCATCTAGCACTTTATTTATTTATTTGTATTTACGCGTCCCCGTGCATTTGGACAGGCAGAAAGGCAAACTTTCGATGAATAATTTTTCTATAATATTTAATGGAAATCAAAAAAATTGGTTTAAAGATCACATACCAAATTTCATCCAACAACCTCATTGCAGATTTGAGTTTTGTTCACAGACAGACAGACAAACATAAATGGCTTTTTTCGGGGAGGGGGGACTCGATGAGACCTAAAACATAAAGATCTGTCAAAATCTCGAATTCGACGATTATAATACTTTTTCTTTCTGTACTTCGTATAGGAGAAAGTGGAAATTTTCCGATTATTTTTAAAAAGTTCCTTATTATTATCGAATTTCATTATTAAAATATGGAAATAACTTTCATATTTTTGCCTGAAGGTCTCTGTTTTAATTTAAAATAATATTAATAGGCCAAACTAATTACCCCAAATTAAATAAAACAGCGGCCCACACAAGTCAGAAATGCCCTTTTCTCAAAATTGCTCACAAAAATAGAATAGATTTTAATTACCTATTAGTTAGAATCATTACTTCGCTTTTACATCATTACCATCACTACTTTTACAGGAAACTGACAGAAATACCACTTGACGAAAGAAAATAAAAGTCGTTCAAATAAAATAATGTCAGATTTTTATATCCATTACTTTCAAGATGCTGTTTCGTCCAATTTTAATTGAAGTGATCGATTTCGTTGCGAAAGTAAGTGATGTTACTTCCACCTTAATGCTGGTTGGAAAGGAAAAAAGATTAAAATTTAATTATCCCTTTAATGAATCTGTTTTCGCTTTGAAACTGACTCTTATTATTTCCCTTTCTCCTTTTTTATATGCTGACTTTTGCATGTAAAGGTGAGTTGGAAAAAGGAATTAGTTTGTCAGAGTGGAGAGTTTTAAAAAATTGTCTTTTTGGAGCTTAAACTTTTTTCTGACTCCACGTTGCTTTCCGGAAAGTGTTGGTTTAAAAAAAAATTGAAAATCATACATCCTGTTCGAAGTTTATCTTTGAGATTCTCACTAATTAATGTTCCAATTTGAGCGGATTTCTGAAAAAAATCACCAAGATTATCCTTGTTAGTCGTAAAATACGCAATGATTTTTTTTCTCCTTCGGATAACACAGAAGTTGCTTATTTAAGATTTCGAATACCGTGTTAGATATTCCTCCATTCTCAATATAAAGTAAAATACTTGAATGTAATATGACACTGTTGTTTCAAACTGAAATTGTGATGTTTGAGAGAAAGCTGAAAATATGAAAAACAGGTGGTTATTTTTTTTTTAAATTTTGAGTTTCATTTTCAAATTGGAAATTTCGTAGAACACTTTTTTAAGGTAATACAGTCAGTGAAAGTAATTAGACTAATTTTCTATTTTTTCAATTACTAAATTAATTTCTGCTCAGTTATACCTGAATTAAACAAATATAGATCTGTATATGTTTTGGTTTTGCCTAGGTAACATCTAATGTAGATGTGTGACTTAACTCTGATATCAAAATTGTTTAGCTGGAAGATTTTTTTAAAATCATATTTGTGTTTTGTTTAAAAGAAAACCAGAAAACCTCGCCCGTTACTAAAGCGCACATCCGTCTCCCAATTCTTGAATAAAGATAATTAACAACTGAAAATGAGTGGATAACACGTAACCTTCTTCCTGTTATTCATATTCCACAGCCATACTAATGCCTTAAATACCAAGGAATTAGTAAATAATGATATGTTACGCCGCAATGTTTTTTTTTCATTCGTGCTCTTATTTTTTTATATTCATTTCAAAGCACAAAATGAAATAATTAATTTCATGCGTATATATATATGATAACCAGATATTCTGACCTCCCCCAAGGTTTCTAGCCTTCTCCTTAGTAAAGATATCATCCCCTTCCTATCTTACTTTTCAGAATTAAATTAGAAGATTTTGCTTTTCAGAATCCCATACATTAGCATTCCCTGTTTCTTAATATAGTGAAGAAAATCGAGTATGCATTTTGGACACTTTTTTTGTCGACAGTTAAAATTAAAAATCGTCAAAGGATCGCATACCAAATTTTATTTATGTAAATTTTTGAGTTGTTCAGTTTTTATGTTCATATGTATATGTTTTGCAGTGTATTGAAGAAAACCGAGTACTCATTTTGTCCTCTCTTTTTTACTAGTAAAACCAAAAGTCGGCACATAATTGCAATTTTAGCAACATGATTACATGCCAAATTTTATTTACTTAACTCGTTGCGTTTTTGAGATACCGCGTTACATGTATGCGCATGTACAGACCGAAAGATAGTCAAGAAGTTGACGAATTTGGCTCAATATTTTATATGTATTGACGTATAAAATACTAAAAATACACTAAATTTTATACATCTAGCTCTTTGAATTTTGTAATTACCTTATTCACCTGTACTCGGACAAAGTAGAAGACAAGTATCTTTTGAATGGATTTCATTCAAAATTTGATAGAAATCTAAATTCGGTGTTAAACGATATACCAAATTTTCAAATATAAATTTGATATTGGTATACTCAGTTTGTACCATATAAAAAATTTCATCCGTTAAGCACGATATAATTCCACAGATGTGTTTTTCGTGCTCAGAAACATGGAGATTTTTCGAAATTTCAAGGTTTGTATTTTTTGACGATAACAGTACTTTCTCTTTTTATGACATCATATTCCACAAATACCCGTTTATTTTTAAATAATTCCATATTGTTGCAATATTTCATTTTATAAATCTAGCATTCATTTTCATGTTTTTCTAGCATTCTATTTTTAAAAACTATTGATAGTCAAAATTAATGCACTCAAACCAATTCTAAATACGGTAGAAGCACTCTTGAATCAGAAAAATCATTTTTGTGAAATTTCTTTCAAAAATAAAATAGCTTTTATTAAACCATTGGGTAGAATCATTAGTTCATTTTTATATCATTACAGTCATCAGTCATTACTTCATCATATAGCTTTTACAGAATAGCGATGAAAGATAAAACGATTTTTTTACCATCTGTGGTTAAAAAATCATTCAAACAAAATAATGTGAGCTTTTCATTTCCATTACCTTCAAGATGCTGCTTCCTCCATTCTTGATAGAAATGATCGATTCATTTGAAAGTAAATGATGTCACTTCCATCTTAATACTGACTGTAAAAGAAAAAAAAAATCAAAATTTAACTATGGCTTTAATGAAATCGATTTTAGCTTTCAAGTTGATTCTCATTATTTCTCTTTCTCTTTTTTTTAATGCTGATTTTTACTTGTAAAAAATGAGTTCTAAAAAAGGATTATTTTTTCGGAGCGGAGAGTTTTGATAGAGCTTAAACTTTTTTCCGACGCGGTACTTTTTTCTTGAATGTATTGTTTTTAACTTCTCAAATATAAAGGATGGTAAGAGAGCGTTATGGTCATTACAAAAAAAATTAGTATAAAAACTATAATAACTTGGCAAACGATTGTCTCGATATATTGTACAGACGTTTATAAAGTTTTAATGAAACCACTTACCTCAAGCAGTATTCCGATTTTCCCTAAGTACTGTCCAAAATTTCAGCTGTCGCACTAGATACAGCATCTGTGATCCTGCTTTCAGTTTTTCCCGGAAAATGATTTGAAACTTTCAACAATGGATTTAGATGCTGGTCACAAAAATTGCATGAATTTTTGTTTTGCTAGATTTACAAAAATTGCATGAATTTTTGTAAATCTAGCTAATTTTTACTTATAGGATATCTTGTAAATATATTGGTATTTTCGAGAAGATATAAATAATTTTTTAATCCCAAATGTTTCCTCATTTTTTTATTTATAAGTCGTGGAGATTTCCATCAAATTTTACCAAACTTACAAAATATGTTACAAAGTGTTATTAAAATATTATGTAAAAAGTTCAAATAAATTCGATAAATATTCAAATTAATAAAAGTATTTTCAATGAATAAACTGTCCATGAGCGAAATATAACATTTTTAGAAATTTCCTTATTTTATGCCAAAAAATTGCTAACAAATTGTTTCAAGTTTCAGTAAATTGCTACAATCAAGTGGAAAATATACTTAACAATGATGAGATACCTTTTAAGGTATTTTTACCATGATTACTCAGCGGTAAGTATTGTTACGGAAAAATCCTTAACAATACTTGATGTATGGTGAATTGTGAACATTCACCAGATATTAATAAGTGGGTATATGGTGAAGAATCCAACAGACTCCATAACGGAAGACGAAATTTAATTCTACTCGAAAACACGAACCACATGTAAAAACAAAGAGCAGAAGAAGCGTGCACAAAACGGCACTTGTAGAAAGCAACAATACGCAAGCAGCATTACTAAACAAACGCAACAGCACGAAGCTCACAAAGAGAATTCGCTGGATTTAAACACTCCAAAGAAAGTATTCACTCGGCTATTCTCCTCTCTCGTCTGCGCATTTCTAATTCCCTGACAGGGTTATCTAATGTTCCCTGACAGGGCATCTAATGTTCTAATGGAACTAGAATCCTAATGGCGATTTGCAAATATTCGGGAACATTATTTTTTCTCACTAAGTTGCCACTAAGACGGAGTGCATTAATTTGGCATCCATTCAACACTTACTAAAATATCTGTAAAACTCTCTTCTTTATCATGAAACTAACTACGCGAGGAAGCAATTTTACAAATTCGTCATTGTGTGCTACTTCTACAGAGAAGCACACAGTCTCGATACAAATGTTGAAAACATTGACTAATTTTCTTTTGTTTTCAGGAAGATGAACCAATTGAAAAGTAATATTTCTAACGGAGAAAGAACAAATTGATATTATTTTGATGGGTGGGAGTAGTATCAGCGATCATATTATGGAGCGTACTTTCTGCAAATTGCATAGAATGAGGTAGAAAAAAGCCGAGCATTGTCCATTGAGCACATTTTGCAAATCACTAAATTCTTATTTATGTTGAAAACCATGAATCAAAACCATGAAAAAAATGTTCAAATATTAATCAGAATACAGAATAAACAGGGCCACTACGATAGCCATGTCTTATAAAATATCAAAATAACACATAAATACAAAAAAAAAAAAAATTTAAAAACATAAATTACGGATGTAAAAAAAATGGGAAAGCATATTAGCGTTTCGAAACAAAAGCTGTGTCAACAGAAAAAGTAAAATAATAGCAAATGTATAAAAAACAAATGGAAATCAAAAACAAAATCAAAAAAGAAAATGAAAGGAATGCCATGGAATATTGCTTGTCAGGAGGAGAAATCCCACCCCCAATGATATTCACAATTTTTTTTTTTTCTTCTGATAAATAAATTTCCTACTCCAGTTCACTGCAAATACTATTTCAAAAAAGCTAATGTCAATTGTTTTTCCTTTCATTTGTAAGATAATTTATGCACACTAGAAAGTGAGCGATCAAGGATTTTCATTCCTTTAAAATAAATATTTCACACCCAAATTTCTATACGTTCACACATTATTATGATTTTTTTTACTAACGAATAATTTAAACCTTGGTGGAATATTAATTAATCATTTAGATGTAAAAAGTGCATTCTTTTTTTTATTTAAATGTCGCGTTCAATTTGCAAATTAAAATTGTAATAAGAATTGCCAGTAAAGAATATTGGTTTGATTTGTCGTGTTATTTTTCTTTGACATTTGTGTCATTAAACAAATGCAGAAAAACGGTTCCATTAATGATTGCTTAAATTAATTTAAACTTTCCATCTTATGAAAAGTAAAAAAAAAGCGAAATTTAAAAAATTGTCCAATTAATAGTAAAAATCATCTGCAATTATTTAATTTTCTGTTTTATTTATATTTTATTTCAGAAAACAAATTAGAATAATATTACGCAAATAATTGGCTTGACTGACCAATGCAAGTTAAAACTACAGAGGTATAAGTTACTTAAAAAAATGGATTTGTGATAGAAACCAGATATACGAACTGTTGGTAGCTTCCCTCAACTACCAACAGATGGCACTAAAAGTTCTAACTGTTTTGACTATCAACAAAATGGTGTAAGTCAGACTTATGCCAATGTATTTATTCGTAAAGGTTTCCAGAGAGCCGACTGAGTCCGCGTTTCTGCACGGAATTTCTTTGTAAAACAATGGCTTCTGGAGACAGTTATCAAAATTTATCAGATGATTTTCTTATGGATTGGTTATGAATATAATGATGATGATTAAAATATTGTGGTGTTTTAAGCATATTTCCTTTTAAATTGGGAAATAACTCTAATGGGTTTAATTTTAATATTATTTAGTAAAAGAAACCAAATTGGAATACTTGATACAACTAAAAAACAAAACTTCACAAAACAAGAACTTGTATATGTAGGTATCTTTTAATATTTACTGCCATTGTTTCAGCAATATGTTTGATTTATGAGTTTGCTGTTGCCAATAAAAATAGGTAGATGCATCATAAATTGGCCATAAATGTACAGGAAAACATTAGGTACGAGTCTATTGATGGCTTTCTAAAAAAAAGATAAATGATAAAAATGGCGCCAGATTTTTTTTTTTTTTTTTTTTCAAATTATTAAGTTTAGAAAAGATTTTCCTACTTCATTAAGTAATAGAATAAGTAATATATTTTAGGAGAAAAAATATTTTAAAACGATTAAAATCTGTAAGCAACATTGACATAAGGAATTAAAACTTGAGTTTTAATCAAGAATAATAATCTTGTTATTTTATGTGATTTAATTTTTTTTCCTTATTTAAATTTGCTTTCATAATAAATCCAAGCCAAAGGTGGAACACTTTGTTGTACCATTAACCACCAAGTAGTTATTTAAATAATTAAAAGCGGAGTTAAGATAAACATTCGTTACAGAGTAGCCAATTATTTTAGCGAAGCCAATTAAAATTTATTACCAAAAATTGGCCAAAGATTCACCACTTTCCCCTTCCAAAATTTTGCTTGATGCAGCACTGAAGTTGCCAAGAAAATAGAAAAGAATAAAAACAGAAGCCAAAAAAATCAAAAGCTATAGTTGTGATCATTAATGATTTGTTCCTGGAATGAGATTCCCACACATCAAATATGATATTTTTTTGCTTTATATAGCTGATTTCTGTTCTTTGAATTTTGATAAGAGTATGTTTTAATGTACTTCTGTTAAAATACTGATATTATTAAAAAAGAATCAGTGGGTGTGGTCTCTCCAAAACTTTCTTGCATACTCTCTAATAAAAGTGTTTTCTCTTTCAGTTTGCCGTTTAAATATTAACTTGTTACTATTATTATGGAACATAAGAAATATAATTTCTATTCAGTTTTTTTTTTTTTTTTTTTTTTTGTAATTAAAGCAGATTTCCATTACAGATGTATGGTCGTTTAATGAACATTTTGAACAGCAAACAATGTCTCTAAACGAATTTTCTTCATTAAAAAATCAGCTACTTTATATACTTTAAGAAATCATTTTTATTTCACTTATGACAATTTTAATACTTTTTTGGTTACATGTACTGCGCCTTAAGTGCGAATCCTTTTCTTTTTTTTTTCATTTTAGTTCTTTTATATTTAGAAAAATTAAACCTTAATAAAGAATTAATTCTTCACAAATTATATAGAATTTTCTATTTTTGAGGGGGAAAAAACATTAAATTTTAATATTAATTTTTAATGAAAAAAAGAGAAATACTAAACTAACCATGAAATATTTGAATTTACTTTTGCAATATTTTCTTTAGTTTTCATTTCATTCAGACATTAGTAAATAACTATACTCACAAAGTTTCATCAGTTTCTTTTTTTTTCCCCTTTAATAGTTAAAGTTCTCGCACCGGGGGCTTTTTCTCAGGTATGATAATGAGCAGTTTCCGGTATATTGGTTAATTCCAGCCACCTTCGTGGGTACATAAATGGTGGGGGTCGGCTACCTCCTAAAGATGACGGAAGCTGCTTCACACGGGAAGGGTTGAACAGTGGCCGGTGGTGGCCCTTAGGACTCAACCTTAGTTCCCGCCAATGCTGTCACAGCGGTCCGGTCCGATTTTCTTTAATTAGGTGGGGAGGAGTAGCCTTGTGGTTATTAATTAAAGTTTACGTAGCTCACATCTTCAGTTAATAAAGCTGTTTTTGCCAAGAGAAACAAACGATGTTATTCAGTATTCTGAATGCTTCTCAACAACACGAAGATATCGTGGCAGCATTGTAGAGCATTTTATGCTAATATGAAACATATTTTCTTAAATTACATAAAATTATCACTTTCTATTGTAATATTGCTATAACAATCAAATACAACATCTGCATTAGGTTTCCTTGTAAATGTCAAAAAGTAAATATTTACATAATTCATATATGCAGTCAGTTAAGTTGCTGTTATCGTAAGGGTCACAATAAGGAGATTGATGGTTGAACTGTGATACTTACTTTCAGCTGCTTTGCCTCTAATTGAGGAAACAAAAATGTGGTTACTTTAAATCAGTTTCTTCATCGTAATAGTGTGAACAAATACATTTTTTTTCACTATCTTCATGATTTTAACAAAAACTGAAAACCATGTTTATATTTTTTCATAAAACCCTCTTGAATAACAGGCACTGCTTTTACAATATTGTTAGGGAGAATAAAGTAAACAACTAAACTAAAGTAAACAACTAGATTTTGGAAAAACATTGGAATCTAGAGATAACAAAAGAAATGTCAGAAAGCACATCTATCATCCAGTTCAGCTTATCAGATTATGATGTAGTCAGTTAGGTGCAAGTAACTATTATCAACTGAGGTTTTTCCATGGCAATTCTATTTCTGGATTGGAGATCAAATTATATTAAAAATTCATTTTTCAAATATCTCTAATTTTTCAGCCATATCTAATTTTTTCTTTATAAACAATACAATAAAGATCTTCATAAAAAATCAGATTACTGATGATTTCTCCATGGCAATAATTCGAATCCTTAGCATCGAAGTTTTCTGGAAAAATTTTAATAAAGTGCCTACGCTTTTTTCAAAGTAATTTACGACCAATAATTTAAATATATTATGTATTAAGTGTTTATGGAATATATTGCATGTTAAAAAAAAGATTTTCAAAAGAAAATCAAAACAAAAATCGCAAAAGTGTGAAGCGCAAAAAGTAATAAAAAGCTATAAAGTCACAGTGAATATAAAAAGAAACAAAAATCCCAATCATTCTTTATATAAAAATTATATTATAAATGTAATTATACTTCCAATTTATTTAAGTTTATACTATCCGTGGCTTTCGCTTTTACGATTATAGTTCCGATCTCCAGTATTTAATTTTTTTTTTTTTTCCTTTTTCATACACTTTTCATAGGCTTTTTTCATAGGCCACATTTCATAGGTTATTTTTACATATATTCTGTGGAAGTGCAAGGAAAGTCAGCTATCCCTTTCTGTTAAAATTCACTTTTTACCATCACGATAAAAACAGATGCTGTCTTCATATACAAAACCTTCCTAACTCGAAGCTTCTACTGAAATGCCAGAAATTAGGGCGTTTTTCGACTCAAGTCCAAACTAAAATATTTACAGTCAAGAGAAATCTTGTAGTAGTAATCTTTACAACCCACATCTGTAAATACGAAATCAATAAAAACATCTAAGCGCACTTGTTGGAATTTCTCAAGTCTTTTTTTTTTTTTTCAATGCGCTAGAAAATTTCGAAAAATGGCTACTAAGTTTCACGAATATTAACTATTTTTAGAGATATTTAGGAATATTATTTCATTTTCATTAACAGATGGCGCCAGTGTTATTTAACTTTAATTTAGGTAAATATTTAAATGTCTATAACGTAATCAACTAGAAATTTCGACTTGTTAAGAATGCTACCATTAAATGCAACTCTTCATGAATATATTTTGAATAATTTAAGATTTTCTGTCGTATAATTGTAATTTTTGTGAATGCTTATAAAGGCGGAAATTTTATTAATTCTGTAAATACCGATAAAGCAGCAATTTGTATAAATAATTTGAATTCTAAAATTAATTAATTTAAAATCAGAATTCCATGTTTAAAGCAGCGTTTTCAATTTAATATTGTTTTTCTTCTCTATTTTCGTAAATACGTTCTTTTTAGCTTCTAATTTCTCCTTCATTTTTAACGTTATTCTTGGACAATAAATTAGTTGATTTTGATGACTGTTCTATATCTTGAATCTAAATTAAATCGTTCAAACTTCAATATATTCAAACTAATTTAACAAAAAAACTAATTATTTAAACTTTCCCAAGAGAGAATTAAAATCCTGAGATTTGGATTTATCGAGATCATTTCTCTTAACTTAATTTTTTGTTGGGCTTTTAAAATCCTATAACGTTGTTATTTAAATTTTTCTCAAATTAATAGCTTTAAATTTGAACGGGAAAAACCGGTGTTTTAACACTCCCTTTTTCCATACTAACCAATAACATATCGGAAAAATTTTATATGCCTGTTTTGAATAGCCAATTAATAGCAAAAATACATAGCATGATAAAATCGCTGCGATGTATTTTCCCTTATAATAATACAATTCGACTGAACTATTACATCTGTAAAATTCCTGCGCTCTTGCATACTCTTTGGCAACTGGAATACACAGTTATTTTTTCCGGGCTTCTATATCTGCATTGGTAAAAGATGTTCAGTGCAATGATGCCCCCCCCCTCACACACACAGTAGCATATCCAAAAATAAACAATGCTGTCTGTTTGAGATAGCCAATTCAACGCAATAAAATTGCTATTATGTGTTTTTTTTTCTTTCTATTTCATAGTAAATTTGAATGGACTATTACACTTGTTGAATTCCCGAATTATTTTAATGTGCTTTGGAAGCTGCTAGACACAGCTACTTTTTTCCTGCTACCATACTAATACTGTTCCAAAATGCTCAAAAAGAAAAGTGGAAACTCTGAGTAGAAAAACAGAAGAAATTATAATTGTTGGTATTACATTATTTAATTATGTTTGAGGTACATAGAAAGTACCTCAAACATAATTAAAAGAATTAGCAAAATCAAACATCAATAAATAAGAAAAGATAATTTATGATTCATTGGAATGATTAAAGGTTTATTAAATATTAATTGGTTATCATATAAATATTCATTGGTTATCATTTAATATCATTGGTTATAATATTAAATATTAATTGGATATCATGATTGGTTATCATTAACATTAAATATTAATTGGTTATCATATAATCTCTCAGATATATGGGAAGGAATGCATCCAAAATTCATCAAATTTCTGACGTTTATATATCTTTTATTTATAAGAATAAGGAATTAGGCCACATTCGAAATCAGCCTCGTCAAAATTTTATGTTAAATCATTGCCTAATTTCAAAATGTACAAGACTTAGGAGAATTTGGATTAAAAAAATATGTATGGAAAGTGCATATAATTCAATTTTGAATTTGATTGCAACACTTTTTAATGTCGTCCTCGTCATCTGACCGCGGTTCAAAATTACGAGGTTGATCCCAAAATAGCCCTAGTGTTACTTTAAAATGGGACGTTGATATAATTAAACTAAAACTAAGATAAACTAAACTAAGCAGCCTTTTTTAATACTCGAGTAGAAGAAAAACTGGTTATGAAGATCTTTATTCCTTTCCGTTCACTCGGCCGCGATATTGATTTCTTTTAGTTCGAGCTGGAGAACTATCAGTCCAACAATCCTGGAGATCCATATTGTCTTAAGTGTAAGAGACCTACTTGCCATTGGGCAAATTGGCAAGCTGGCCATCCCATTCCCAATTGTCTGTAAAAAGAAATAAATCGTCATAAATACACCCATGCATGCCGATTATAATACTTTATTCCGTTTTTAAAAAAGCCAATTTTTTACATAATATTATAAAAATGATAATTTAATTAATTTTGATAAAAACAATTGATACTTAATATAAGAAGAAATTATTTTAATACCTCATAAAATTAACACATTTGTTTTTCTTAACATATGTATCTTCAAAATTATTTTTTATATTTAATAAAGAAAATACACAATTTATGAAATTTAAATTTTTAAATATTATAATAAGGATTAATTGTTAAAGTTACAATTTAAAAAAATTATCAAACGTTTAAAACATGTTTTATGTCATTTCAATTCATATTTGTTAAATGATTCAGAATTTTAGTATTATAAGATAAAAATAAATAACATACTTTTCTGACGGTAGGCTTTTTTTATTTCTTTTTTTTGGGGGGGGGCATTCAGTGGATGTATTAATAGCAAAAAAAGGCTTGAAATTTGAGATCAAAATAAATAAATAACCTTTGAAAATACATTTCAAAAATATCTTATTCATTTGAACACAGAACAAAAATAAAAACTAAAAAAGTGAACAAAAAAATTTAATTTTTGACTAACTGTAATTTTACTCTAATAAGTAAGTTTTAAATGGAAAATACAAATCTAATCCTAGAGAAAGTAGATTTTGCCAATAACATTAATTTTTTGGCATCAGCTACCGAATTTCTCATAAAGTCAAATAAAAAAGTAAATAAAGTCAAGCAGAAAAAAATTAAAACAAAATAACAGATTGAAATTGCATTCAAAATAATATGTTTTATTTTTTATTTGAAGGCATTTCGTTGAAATTTTTCTGAATAGAAAATATTAATCCAAATTTTAGAATATGACATTAAAAGTGTATATTTTTATAAATTTAGTTGATAAGATTTAATATCCATGTATCTTTGTCTTTGCCAATGCACCTTTCATGAATTAAAACTTTATTTATCACCTGATGACTATGTAAAATTATTGTTCCATTGGGTCAGCTATGTAAACAAAAGCTGGCACAAAGCTCTCTCTCTGTGCATGTGTGTGTGCATAATTGAACTTCACTCTTAAATGAAAAACAAATTATACTTACCTATAAAAAGCATTTGAAACTTAGAAAGGGCAACAGAAAAGAAAACCAAATTTGGAACGTAGCAACTAAAATTCCATCCATACCTTGCAATGTTATTCAGGTGATTTTTTTTAAAATCACGCGATGTAGGTGGATGCGGTAATTTTTCTTTAAAGTTAAATCGATTTTTGCATATTTTTCGCTTTTATATATTATTTATGAACTGATTGAAAAATAAATAAATGGTCTTTAAATTATTAAAAATCATTAATCGATAAATTAAATATTAATAAAATATTATAATATTCATAAATTAGATATAAAATAAATTAAATATAAAATATAAATATTAAATATAAATTAAATATAAAATATTAATATTAGATTATTAATAAATATACTGTCTTTAAATTACACTCTGGAATTAACTTTTCCTGTAAATATAAACATTTCAAATTGATTTTCAAATATATATATATATATATATATATATATATATATATATATATATATATATATATATATATATATATATATATATATATATATATATATATATATCCTATTATGTTTTCAAATATAGTTAATAATTTATATAATTTATAAAATATAGTTTTAAAGCAACGACATGGGGAAAAAAATGTTCATGGAATTTGAAAAGCAACCAAAGCTTCATTTCTTCTCCCTCTCAGTTATTCTAGGCCCATTGGATGAATCATCATCCATCCATGCATTCTGGTCACCATCTGATAGCCAGAGATGCGCAAGTACAATCTCAAGAAAGTCCTGGACCGTTTGAATTAGACTTCAAGGAAGTCTGCAGAGGACTTGCGATTATACCCGTGATTCGCCCTTATCAGATTTACTTAATTATATGAATTACATAAGAGAAAAATAATTGTTGATATTTTATATAACTTTTAGCAACTATATAAAAAAAAAGACTGATATGGGGCTACCTAATTATTTAACATTAATTTGATCAATGTGTTAAAAATTGATTTATTTAATAATAAATGTATCACGATTTTAGAAATATTACTATAAAAAATTTCCATGCCGTATTTTTTATCAAAAAAAAATTCCAATTAAATTAGTCATTAAAATTTGCCACAGTGCTTTTTCTCCACGTGCATTTTCTCTTCTGAATATAAGTTAGCTTTAAAGTTTAATTATTTCACTAAAAATAACCTTAAAAATTTTTTAATCGGTCAAATTTTAAGAAAAATAAAATAAAAAGAATATTATGACAGTTGAAAACGGATATCATTGCTTTATAATCAAGATATAAAGACAGCAAAAAAAACAAATTTAGCAACAAAATGCAGTTATAGAAAGTTCTTTTTCTTTTTATTAATTTTATATCTGAAAGTACAATTTATTACTCACACCAGATATGAAAATATATGTCATGTTCATCATTAATTACGAAAATTCTGTTTTCTTCTTCCTCCTTTTCTAAACTTCAATAGATGGCATTGATTGGCAAAAGACGATTTTCTCCTTCGGACAAAGAGAGAAAGCAGAATCTCAAAGTAATTTTTAATCATAAAATTACGATTAAGCAAAAAAATATTAT
This sequence comes from Argiope bruennichi, assembly GCF_947563725.1. Taxonomy (NCBI): domain Eukaryota; kingdom Metazoa; phylum Arthropoda; class Arachnida; order Araneae; family Araneidae; genus Argiope; species Argiope bruennichi. The sequence goes on along the minus strand of NC_079162.1, from coordinate 68,326,803 downwards.
CAAAAGAAAAAAATCTCTAATTTCATTTACACAAAATTCAGCAAACATAATCATAAATAAATTTTAAAAAGAGTTAATGTTTGTTTGTTTCTTCACAGAAAATCTAAAACCTTTTTGACAGAAAACAACTTAAAAATATATTAAATCACACAGGTTTTATGGATATTGTCACTTCATAAGCAACTGCTACCTCGGTATTTTAGATTCCATCAGAGCAAGAAAGAAATCTTATTTTTTCGCAGCAAAATATAACTATACATGATTTTTTTTCCTTCGCATCCGCGATCTCATACTCGTACCGGAAGCGGAAACGTCCGCCATATTATTAATTTCGAAACTTCAACCTTTCCCTTCCTCTTTTAAAATTGAGTAGGCGGTAAACAACTAAAAGCACTTTAAATCACACAGGTTTTATGGATATCGTCACTTTATGAACATCTCTTATCTCGGTTTTTTTTATATTCCCCGAGAGTACTAAAAAAAGTAATTTTTTTTTTTTTTTTTTTTGCAACAAAATGTAACTATACATGATTTTTTTTCTTTCGCATCTGCGATTCCATGCTCATTCTGGATGCGAAAACGTCCGCCATATTATTAATTTCGAAACTTCAAACTTCTCCGTCTTCTTTAAAAATTGAGAAGGCAGAAAACATCTTAAAAATACTTTAAATCACACAGGTTTTATAGATATCATCATTTTATAAACTACTCCTATCTAGGTCTTTTATATTCCCCGAGAGAGAGAAAAAAAAAACTCTTATTTTTTTCGCAACAAAATATAACTATACATGATTTTTTTTTCTTTCATGTCTGCGATCTCATACTCGTTCCGGAAGCGGAAACATCCGCCATATTATTAATTTCGAAACTTCAACCTTCTCCTTCCTCTATTAAAATTAAGTAGGCGTTAAACAACTTAAAAACACTTTAAATCGCATAGATTTTATGGATATCTTCATTTTATAAACAACTCCTATCTCGGTCTTTTAGATTCCACGAGAGCAAGGGAAAAAAACACTTATTTTTTCCCAACAAAATATAGCTATATGTGATTTTTTTTTCCCCCCTTCCGCATCTGCGGTCCTATGCTCATTCCGGATGCGGAAACGTCTGCCATATTATTAATTTCGAAACTTCAGCCATCTCCCTCCTCCTTTAAAACTGAGTAGGTGGTATTGATCGATAAGTGCTATTTTCGACTTAAAAGAATAAGGGGTAAGGGAGATCACAAAACGCCTTTTAATCAGAAATCGTGATTCGGCAAACTATCTTATCATGGAAGAAAATTCGCCAGTTTTGTTTGCACAAAATTCTACGAAGAAAAATCATAGATAGATCTTAAAAATTAATTGATTTTTCGTTTTTACATACTTTTATCAAAATCGATTTGTTTTTAGTTTGTAGAGATGGAATTCTGTAATTTATTTTTCCATCATTTCCTGATGTGGTAAATTTCTGAAATTTTTTACATTTTTGTCTTCTGGTTGAGAAATCAGGTTTTCCGTATTTTCAGACATTAATTAACGGTTAACCTATTAACTTTAGTTACAATTTGTTTCGCAATCCGGATAAATAATTAGAGAAAAAATTATTCCAAAATGTCATAATATGTATATTAAACAATTATAAATCGCAGATTAACAAGTGGGCTAAAATTAAAATTAAATACTTTTTATTACCTATAAAAGAGTTTTTAAAAATTGTATTTATTGTATTTATGGTTGGATATTTTATAATATATTTATCGCATAAAATTAATATACTTTTCATGTTAAACGGAATATACATACATCTGAAATATTCTCAAATTTTTGATTCCTGAAAAAAATTGCCATAGAAATGGGTTTTACTCGTAACAATTATTCTATAATTAGGTTAAAAATTTCTTAAATAATAAAAATAAAAATAATAAATGGAAATAAGATAAAGTCGCTTAATAAGTTATCAATATATGAAGTAAAATTGAAATTTCAGTAAATTAAGCAGCTGACAAAAATGAATTAGATTTTTATTCTTATTTTTATTTCCCTTAAATTTTTAAAAATATATTTTAGTTTAATACGAAGAATGAAAGAAAATCAATAAAAAATGAGCTAAATCTTAAAGAATGATCCTACATACTTCAAAAGCAGATGTTAGAACGATCATCTTTAGGGTTTCTACTTGTAGAAAATGCAACAAATTTCAAATGTGACGGATATTGGACCGACAAAGGCATTCAACAAAGCTGAATTACTTATCATCAGTGATATTTATCATTGGTAACTGAATGATCAGACGGTTATAGAAAAAAGCATATTTTTCACTTTCTCTTTTTAATTATTTCCGTACTCTTAATACAATATTCACTTTCCTTTTGATTCTTGTAAAACTATTTATATATATATTATCTATAATTGATTTTAAAATATTAACTTAAATCACATAAATAATATCAAATAATAAAAATAAATGGAATTAAAATTGTTCATTAAATTGTTAAACGTACTTCAATAATTTTAATTCTAAGAATTAAATAAAAAATATACAGCCAAAAATAAACTAAAAAAACCCAGAATGATCTTTCATCTTTTAAAAGCAGTTCTTAAAAGCAATATATTTAGGATATTTCCTTTTTGATACATATGAAATTACTTATATATCTATTGTATATAATTAATTTTAAAATATTAACTTAAATCATATAAATAATATTAAATAATAAAAATAAATGGAAATAAAATAAATTCACTTAGTATATTATCAATACATAAAGTGATGCACTGAATTTCAACAGATTAATGAAGAAGCCCTTTTATCATTTTCCCCTAAATTTGTTAAACATACTTTAATAACTTTAATACTAAGAATTAAATAAAAATAGGCAGTCAAAAATAAACTAAAAAATCCAGAATGATCTTTCATTTTTAAAAGCAGTTCTTAAAAGAAATATTTTTAGGATATTTTCATTTATAGTTATTGAAACTGTATCAAATGTATACGAAAACTTAAAATGTGCTGACTATTGTCCAGACATTTGCAATCATCAAATCTAAATTGCGCATCATCTGTGATATCTATATTTGATAAGTGAACAGTTGCGCAGATAGGGTGCGAATATGAAGATGCTAGAGTGCCATTACAAGGATCTGCAAAAACTTAGGTGCCAGTTAGTGTTGTATAAAAGAAAGGTGATTTTTTTAAAACTTTTATCCAGTAAATTCTCAAGCATTTAATGCCTCTATTCATGTGGAGAGAAATACAGAACACAATCAGTTTTTCAATAAGTAAATCACCTTGAGCCAGGTTTCTCAACAGTGTCGGATTTAGGCATTCTGCACACAGTGAGTGCATCAATGCACCCTTAATAAACTGGTCTGTTAAATTTCATATTTCAAAATATTTTTTTAACTTAACCAACAGTTGAATTTTAGGTTTTTTTTTATCGTAGTAACTTAGAGAAAATATATGATGTATTTATTTATTTTTCATATATCCATATCGTGGGAAAAAAATGCTTCAAGTGATAAATTTCTTGAAAATTAACCATAAATATTAGATAATAATTTCTTTAGATACAATAAACGCATTTCATTGTTATAATAGATTATATAATGATAAAATAATTCAAACAAATGTGATATTTTATTTAACAGGACCTATCAAGTGAAATACTACATAACCATTTAACCTATAAAACCTACATAACCATAACTATTACCATATTAATAACTTATTAATATTCCGCTATTATAAATCCATTAATTATAGAGTTCAACTTAGGATTAAACTCTGCGTTTCTTTCAAGCAGAAAAATCTTTAATTACCTAATCAAATTCAGCTCTTCAAACAAATTCAGAGTTAGAATCAAAGCATGCAGCACTTAAAAGTTTATCTTCTTTTAAAGATTTAGATTCTAGATTCTTTTAAAGTAATTTTTTATTCTTTTAAGAATACTATATTTCTCCATGTGAGTTAGTATTTAGGAAAAATAAAGGATAATTTTTTTCTCAGTAATAATTTTTAAGAATTTCCTAGAAATATTTTGAGCTTTTACTTCTAGTTCAAGTACATGAGCAAATTGTTTGAAACTAATGCATTCTTCAATAAGTTATTTCGATAAGGCAGTTTAATAGGTTGGTACAAGTAAATCAGTTTTTTTTTCTAGAATTTCATCATTTTCCATATTTAGTAGCTTACTCAAAAATCCAAAATTTTCCTCAAATTAGGAATACTCTACTTCTTCCAAATATATTTTATGTATAGTGAACGCCGCTTACTGTTATCTTTCGTTAAAAAAGACAAAAATTGTAAATTTTTTAAAAACATAAAAGTTTATTTTATACTTTTTATTAATTGTCCGATTTATAAATAAACATTTTATGAATTGAAACTCGTAAAAATTTTGATGCTAATCGTAAGAGCAAGACCTAAAACAGCAAAGTTTTAAATTATATTCAATTCCATTTAACAGTTTTTAAGATATGCGGCAATAACCAAACACTAACAGAATAGCATAACTTTGCTATCTTTAAAAAGCAACTCAATTCTACAAAAAGATTTTCTAGCTGGAATGAAAAAATCATTAAAATGAAATGAAAAATACAGGGTTAGCAAGAAATAAGTTACCTACTTCAGAGGGCTCTAAAATGTGTTCTATCGATCCAAATGAGATAAAATATGAACTAAAGATTATTGAGATGATGCGCTTTAGATTTATTAAATTTAAAAAAAAAAGTGCAAAAATTCAACGTTAGGTGACGTTTTAATACACATAGAAACATTTAATATGGTTTATAATTGTTAAATAAAGTAAAATTAAAATTGCTCAATATGACCTCCTTTATTTTCAACAATATGCTCTAATCGGAGAACCATATTTTCTATAGATGACCGGAGTGAGTCTGCTGGAATATTAAGAATATGGCGCTGAATGTTGTCCTTCAGATCTGGTAGAGATGATGGCCTTTGACAGTAGATATTGTCCTTCAAATAACCCCACAACCAAAAGTCGCAAGGGATGAAGACCGGAGAGCGAGGAGGTCATGCTATTGGGAAATGGCGGCTGATAGCTCGTGCTTCTGTGAAATGCTGTATTAAAAATCGCTTTACACGATAATCAATATGAGGTGGTGCACCATCCTGCATGAAAATGATGCCTTGAAGACATCCACGCTGTAGAAAAATTGGGATTACAAAATCCATCAGCATATCATGGTTCCGTTTTCCTGTGATGGAACAGATTTGGATTCCATTTATCTTCAAAGAAATACGGTCCAATGATAAAGGTAGCTGTAAACCCACACCATACTGTCACTTTTTCAGAATGCAAGGGTTGTTCCTGGATAACGTGATGGTTTTCTTCTGCCCAAATTCGACAGTTGTGGGTGTTAACTTGCCCATTGAAGAAAAAGTGGACCTCATCACTCCCCAGAATGTTTTATGGCCAAGTTGTGTCAACCACCATTCGAGCAAGGAACTGAAAGGCAAAAGTTTTCCGGACCTAAGTCCCCGTCCTGCAACAGGTGCATAGACGATTTTGTATGTATAAAAATGCAAAATCTACCGTACGATTTTTCGTACAGTTGAATACGGCATCTCCAGAACACGGGAAACAACTGGCAAACTCACACTATTATGCGGCGATTGACTGCTGGCTTTAAAGAGCGCGGTCGCAACGTTTTCGATCCTGAAAGACGGGATTTTTTTTTTTTTTTCCCTCGTCCTCTACCTGGAAGAATGCCAAGTTGCCCAGGTTTTTTTTTTTTTTTTTTTTTCAAATTTTTGCATCGTTTTGTGTAGGGCACCTGGAGACATTGGACTTCTTCGTATCTGCTTCATACAGAGCAGATTCCTTTAGAGCTTCAACGGAATTTTGTTGGTTCTAGTAGAACAATTTCACCAGTAGCGCTTTTTCTTGCAACGTAGGCATGACAAACAGAGAAGAAACTAATGTTCGTGCAGAATCCGCCTTCTTTTTATCCAAAGAAACATGGTAATAGACATACGCTGTAACGCAAATTATGTTTCACATTTTCAATATATGCAAATAAATGCCATTTGTGTTACAGTGCCATCTATCGGTGAATTTTTGTACTATTTTTTAATTAATAAATGTAAAGCGCATCATCTGAATAATCTGTAGTTCAAATTTTATCTTATTTGAACCAATAGAACGCATTCTAGAGCCCCCTGAAATAGGTAACTTATTTCTTGCTAGCCCTGTATATCATATCTTTTAACGCTGGCTCAGATTAAAATACTTTTTTTTAAGTAAATGTGAATATGAAGGGGGGGGGGGGAATCGATGCATGTACCTGGTTCTGTTTCGCTTACATTTCAAGTGAACAATTCAAATGGAAGCAATGGAGACGGATGAGAGTCGACTACAATGATTTGTGAAATCTTTAATTAATGAATATGCACAGAAGCAAAATTTTGTACTAAATGCGAATTTTTAACTGCTAAATGTATGATTGGGTAAAACATTTTAGAATAAAATACCAAAATTTCTCTTTGTGTATGGATAACACAGTATCACTAGATTTTGACAAAATATCTTTCTTAATCAATTGAAACAAATGTTTTAAAATGTTTCTGCAAATCAACTGTTCTTATTTAATACTCTCTCTGGCAAAAGGTGTTAAGTATAAAACAATTATTAAACAGATTTTAAAATATCGTCTGATAAAAACTTGAGCCTATAAATAAACAGTTATACTCTGTCTGTTTTTATTATAAAAGAATGTTTCAGGAAATAAACATATGTCTATTATTTAACAGTTACTTTTCAGCTAGTCCAACAACTTTTTGATTTTTGACTTGTTTTTTAAAATTAATTCCTAACCTAATTCACTGTTTTAATTATTTTAAACAACACTGACTCGAAAAGTCTATTAACAATTAATTTAACAATTCATTATTTTGTAATTAAATACGAAAATGAAGTTTGTAACTCGAATTCTTGTTTCGGCAAACTTTACCGCTCCTAACGGTGATCTTAAAAATTATATATATTAATTTTTCTTAGAGCAAACTTAGATTTTTAACGACTGAAATGAAAACTTGAATAAAAGAAAGTAGTAATAAAGTGACCTATTTGCCACTCCTTTTTTTTATATATAATATTTACCATTATTCCGAATCGATATGTCTAAAATTTTATATCTAAGAATTTCTTGTTAATTGGACTCATTTTAAAGATGAAAAATTGGTGATTACAACTGGAAAATCCGATTATACAAATATAAATATGTAGATGGCCCTTTATGAGGATGCAGTGTGCAAATTTTTAAAGAGGACATACTTTCAAGTTGAATGACATTTTTTCTCGAATTTAGTTTTTATAGATTATGAGCAATTAGACGAGTCCGGATACTTTTTTGACTGACTGTATCATATAGAGCAGACCACTTCATTTATATTCCAAATTAGGCACGAAGGTACTTTAGAGAGAGGGAATTTCCACCTTGAAGAAAAATTTTCAAAACTTTATTTCAATTAATTAAGAATTAAGCGAAATTTAATTACTTTAACATAATTTCTGGGAATATTATCACACAAAAACATTTTTGACATTGTCTTAAAATTCCAAAAATTATTCATTTAGTGATGTAAACTTAGTCGTCCAATTTTTCCTTAATGTTATCCAGTATGAAAAAATATTTTTAGATATGATTTGGGACTATAGTTTTCACAACTGAAATCATTATGAAGCCATTAAATAAGTAAAGCGCCTTTCATAGCTCCATGAAATCTCTAAGTGTTTTTTTTTTTCTTTTGTTGAAAAAAGTCATTATATTTCAAATAAATGTTGAATCGAGAATTAGGCTATTAAAGTGGTGAGTGATTTATAGCTTATTAATCATTAGTTTATTTCTTTCTGCAATTTTAAATATATTTTTTTTATTTCATTATTAGATATGTTACGTCATTTTTATTAAATATGTATAAATTATTTAGAAGATTTTCATAACTTCTAAAATATAGCTATGTTTTACAGCTTATTTCATAAGAAAACTGGTAATTTTTTTAAAATTAAAATATCATTAAATTATGTCATTCGTTTATGCTGTATCACTAGATTAAATATGATTTAGATATTTTACTACTTGTAAATGGCTAATTTTTTCCCCGTTTTATTATGAACCTGTAACAATTTATATTTCAGAATTATATTTCCCATGTGAGGTATTTAATTTTTAAATGGGTGATTTAAATGGCTCCTCTTATTTTTTTTATTATTATTATTTTCTAGATGAATTTATTTATACATTTCATAAGATAGTAATTTTGCTTAGTTTTAGGGTAACAACATCTGCAACAATTACTTTATTATTCAATTGAGTGTTATATCTGCTTAAATATACACTTTATAATTAAATTAATTGCCAATTACTGCAATCTTAATTGCCAATGACAATCTTAATTAAATTTCATTTTTTAGGAAGTCCATGCTAACATTTTTATAGCAGTTAAATGTGATACAAAACATTTTTTTTTTATTTATTAAAATTTATTTCAGAGAGTAATATACTTTTTTTTCAATCGTAATTCCCATTGCATTGCTAAGTTGTTCATACCAATTAATGCTTTCAGTGTACCAAAAATTAAATGAGTTCAATAACTAAATTAAAGCTAAAAGACTTTAAAAAATTAATATCAGTAATTTGACAGGAAATAAGCTGGTCGTCAAAGACATTTAGATTGTAAAAACATATAACAATATAGCTTGTAATATTAGTTCAAAAATTTTTTTATACATTATTATTTAGGCTTAGTTGCAATTTTAATATTAGTTTTCCCTGTCATAAAATTTCAATAGAAAACATCCAGATGAAAGTTTATAAAAACTTTTTTTTTTAAGAGAGATAGAGGAGCGGACATTTTTTTCTGGGCAACCTTTTATGAAAGTATGCCTCTGTAAATAATTGTTCAGATATTTTGGAAGGAGAAAAAATATCGCTTTTTCTTTTCGATTATTTCTTAATATTTAAAACAATACTCACTCATTCTTTGATACACATAAAATTAATAATAAATTAAGTAATACACGCATTTAGACATTAAGTTGTATTAAATAAAACCCATTTCCATCGTATTTTTAAAACATTTTATGCAGTAATCGAAATTGATCGCATTTGTTTAACTCGAAGTAAAATACCCTTACACACCTAAAACGTCTTTGTCTAAGAAAATAATGACACAATGGAAACTTGTAAGAGCGTTCAAATTAGTAATTCCTTTTATAACAGTTTTTTATTTGGAAGGTAAAGTATTTGGTTTTATGAGGATTATTGACTCTAGATTTATATTTGCCTAACAAAGCCAAAAATTTGTTGAAAGGGAAATATTTGACTTCAAGCAAAACTGCCTCCAACTTAAATGCAAAAACACTGAAAAAAGAATTTTATATTCATTTTTAAATTCATTTAATAAAAAATTGTAGGAATTCATTTTATGAAAAAAGGGAGTAGAGAAAGAGTGATAAAAAATATTAAATTTTAATTTAAAAAATAATAGGATATGATTTCCATTTGAGGGAGTAGACACTGGAACAATAAAAAGATATTTTTCTCATTAGTTTAGTTCATTCAAGACTTTTGGCCCAAGGGTCTTCACTTGGTCATGCTGTATTAAATGTAAATTATTAAATTTCCAGAATAAAAAAATTCTAGAACATAAAAGTTTTTTAGATTCAATCTTTACAGCTTGATTTCAACCACTGAACATAGATATTACAATATAGCATGTATTTATTCCCTTTGAAATGAAGAAAAACAATAATAATGATAATAATACTTATAAAAGAAAGCTTTTTTATTATTACAGCTCCTTCCAATTTACATCTAGAGAGAAGGTTATTCCCATTTATCATCCAGTCATTTTCAAATATTAGAGTGATAAGAATATAATATTTTTTAATACACAGTTTAAGATTTTTAAAGCATATGCCATTAAAAAGTAAATAAAAATTGGTTGAAGTAAATAAATCATATCAGATGGAATTATAGTATAACTAATAAAAGATGTTATTTATCACCTAATAAATTAATACAAAAAACAAAGAATTGCAACATTTTTTTGTACAACTTTTTATTTCCACAAAAAATTGTACAGTTTTTTTGTCTTTGCAGATTAATAATACTTAAAAACACATCACATTCCAGTAATACATATATATATGTATACATATATAATGCTTGAAAATGACAATAGGACAATATCTGTATTTACACAATTCACAAAAAAAAGTAATATGTTCACCATTTAAGTTATTTCTTCACATTTAATGGGATAATTAATGAACAGTTCTGAATGCATCACAAAAACATCATTTATAATTCCTTACATGAAATAAAGAGTAAGAAATTTTTTAAGGAAAAAAAAAACGAGTTTATTAAAGTAATATAGGATAATAAATTAATTCTTATACAGATGGCAAGAGATTAAAAAAAATACATAATTACAAAAATTATGTTTCCATCAATATTCACATATATTTTTATAAACCAAAAGTAACACTTTTGGATAGTATGCTACGGATATTTCAGTTATATTAATTCATTTTCAACAGCGATAAGTTATTTCATATGATAAACTATCATGGTATAATAAATAAAAACAATAAAAAAAAAATGAGCTAAATGGAATGAAACTGTATGATAATTAATAAAAATGTTATTTAACACAAAATAAATTAATACAGAAAGCATACACAAAATGTACATCTTTTTCAAATTTTAATCTTCACAAGTTATTCTTAAAAACTACATCACATTCCAGAAGCACATCTATAGAGATATGTATATAATGCTTTAAGATAAACAAAATTGGACATTTACACAACAATTCACAAAAAAGGTATTATATTTTCCATTAAAGTGATATCTTTACACTTAATGGGTTTACATTTTAAATCCACAACAACTTATACATTTTATCAACAGTTTTGTATACATCACAAGAATAATATTTATAATTTGTATATAACATTAAGAGGAGGAAATTTTTAAAAAGGTAATAGTTTTATTTGAATAATATAGAATAATAAATAAAATTATTCAACCACTTCAGATGGCTTAAGATTTTTAAAAAAAGGGGGGGGGGGTATAAATAGAGAAATTATACAATATAAGTTTCCATCATCAGCTGTAATATCTTTTACATAAACTGGAGCAATGCTTTTGCGTTCTATACTACAGACACTTCAGTTGCATGAAATTCATTTCAACAGTGATAGTTTATTTGATACGTATTTTACAATAATAAAAACCCTCAGTACAAAATGAAAAATCAAATTCTATTCCTTAGTTAACATGATGATTCATACAGAATATTTTGGAATCAAATAATTCAGATATGAAAATGTGAATGGCAAAAATAATGATTTCAAGCTCTTCAACTTGTTATATTGAATTCAATTTTCCTCCAAAATATTTATATTTACATACTTTATAATGATTGCCATATCGGACCTTTTTCATATTTTCCTATTCCTACTTTAACACATAAAATAACACATCTTGCAATCTCCATTTAGTTAACATTTATTCCATAATAGCTTTATCAGAGACTGTTATAACTTGGTTCACTACATTTGAATACATACTAGCATAATTGTAAGAAACAAAATAAAATAACTGATATTTGTGCACTCTATTTAGCCTCATTATATATCTCAAACATTTCTCTGATCAAAATTTTTTTTAAAAATTGTTCCTTTCAGAGCCAAATTCTGAAACATTCTGAATGAATATATAATCTTAGGTTTTGTATATTTATGCAAAAATATCTTTTCAACTTCTTTCATTATCTATTAAATACCTCTGATATACTATCCATTAGCAATTTGACACATTCCAATAATCTTTCATTTGGCCAAAATCTTAATTAACAATGTAGTGCATAACTATGATCAGTTAATTAATTGTGAATATGATCTTAATATATTTAAAAGTAATTAACACTTTTGGAAATAATTTACTTTTAAACATCAACATTTAACATTTTGTATGGTGAAATTCTATATTTAAAATGAAATTTGCTTAATTTGATACAGCTTTTTCAATAGACTCAAGTTGTGCAGAGACATATATTATATCACTTATCAGTGATGAAGACATTCATAGCTTTCTACATACTATCAGCTTGAATAGTGGCCAGACAAGTTTCATAATCATAAGATTGAAGATTAGCCACCTAAATATTCAAATGTTGGCACAGTATAAAGATTTATAGCATGGGACAAAAATATACAAAAGTACATAGTTGTAATATGCATTAGAAATGCAATATCAAATGTAAAATGTTTATTCAAAGGATGAGCACCATCTATCTAAAACATTTTTTTAAAAAGTAACCATCAAAAATTTCATAAGGATATTAATACAAAAATTGCCACTTGGCATAACAATATAGGTGCACCATGATTATTATTTATTTTATTTCTAATATCCAGTTACAACAACATTATATCTATTATTAAAAAAAAAAAAAAGAAACAGAAAAAAAAATACTCATAAAAACACAGTTTAAAATGACTTTGAAATCAGATTAGAATTTATGGAATATCTCATCTGATGTCTGGTAGTTACATTTGAAAACTTGGAAAGAGAAGCTGAATATTTAAAATTAAATAGACGTATGAATTGTTTAAAACGTTAAATCCTTCCTCACATATCGGCAACATTCTTTCTTGCACAACTAGCTTAGAAATTCCAACATACAAAAACAATCAATCATTAAATATCACTGCTTGCAATTACATTAATTTCAAAGTAAAAAATTGAGGTGGTTAATTAGCCATGTCAGTTGCATGACACAATGAATATATCAGTGTCTCTACCAAAACCAAAAAGTGCAGCAACTTTTGTAAGTAGTCAAGATCAAGTCGGACAAAAACGAATTTCGTACAACAAAGTAAATGCATTTCACTATTTATTACATGGCCCAAAATGGTGAAATAAGGAATTCAAGAATGCATGAAAATGATGAATAGTTAAATCCTTTTAAAACAGTTAATATTTCAATGATAAATGAGACAAAAATGATTGTTTCATAAGCTTATTAAATGTAATTCAACATGCAAATTAGTAGAATATGCAATGTTATCCTTCATTTTCTTATATGTTTTATTGCAAATTTTTTGATAATATTGTAATTTAGTACTTTCTTAAGTGTTTTGTCCAGTTTCAATAGATAAAATAGTTCCAGCGTGGTTTTTTTTTTTTTTTTTTTTTTTTTTACTGCTGCTGTGTTTCAAGTATTTGTTTATTATTTTAAATCTTCTAGTGAGATTCAAATTTGAGATAATTTGTCTTGGATTGGTAAAAGTGAAATGTTCAAACTACATGATAAATAAAATCAAACTACATTAAATGTAGGCATATTTGAATTAAAGTAAAGACATTTCCCTATTGCAAAATCTATCAGTGGTGCAGAGCCCTCAGAAAAGTGGGGCCTTGTGCATTTGCACCATTCACAACTTCCTTAGGCCAGCCCTGTAGGAAGAGACGGTAAGTCCACAAACAAAAAATGCTGCACTGATCTTTTTTTCTTTTCTTTTTTTTAAAGACTGTAACTATAATGTAATCTCTTTGCTCTGATATTTTTTATATAACTTATAGTTAAACATAGAATTTATAAGAATAGATGTGTTAAAAAAACAAACTTAACCTTATATCAAAAAGGATATTAGGTACTACTGAGATCAAGTAAACTTCGAAACTGAAAGATTATTTCTTTAAAAAAAGTTATGTGAAAACAACTTATTCATATTAAATTAGATAAAGAAAGTAGGGGAGAGTGGCTCACCTTGGGACACAGTACACCTCGGGACAGCTTTATTTTTTGCCCTAGATTTTAAATTAATGCTTAGCTTTTATAGATGCAGATAGATAGCACAGTCGAATCTTCAGATGTGTTTTGATTCCATTGATACAGCAGGTAAGAATTTATTAAGATTTTTATTTTGAGAACTTGTCTAGTAACTTTCATGTAAAACTTTGATAAGTAGTTAGGTGGATTTTTAATGAAAATATTTCGAAATAAAAGGTACTATAATGAAATTTAAAGCTTTCTGTATAAAACTCACGTGTAATTATTGTTCTGAGGCTAAACCTAACAGCATGTCATTCTAAAATTTCATTGCGTGTGAATGGTCCACCTTGGGACACAAGATGCGACTACCTAACTTTTATTTCAAATATTTTTACAAAAATATATTATGTTTAAAATATTTTTTATTTAATCTACATAATCTGTGTTTATTAATAGTTATTATTTCTACTTTTAGGAACTCATTAGGCTAAACAATGGCAAGAATTAGAAATAAAGAATACCAGAAAAACGAAACAGATCGTGGTAACAATATTCAGAAAGCTGCTGCAAAAGTTTTATCAAGAGAAATGTCTTTTAGGGAAGCTGCTGCAGTCTACAATATTAGTAAGACAACTCTGAATTGCCATGTTAGTACTTTTAAAAAAAGTGAACAGCCAAATTCTAACTTCAAGTACGTATTAAAGATTCAAAGTCGAAAAATAATCACCAACGATGAGGGAAAAAAAACTAATAGATTACATTTTACAAGCTTTGAAATATCACTATGGACTAACAATTAATGATGCACATACCCTTGCATATGAATATGCTTCAGCAAATAAAAAGAATATTCCCTCAAGCTGGGAGCATGAAAAAAAAGCTGAAAAGGACTGGTACATTGGATTTAAAAGAAGACATAGTGCCATGTTTTCTCTTCGAAAACCAGAAGCAACTAGTCTTTCTCCTGCCACCAGCTTTACAAGAGAATCTAAATAAGTTTTATGATAACTTAGAAGCAATTCTTCATCGTCAGAACTTTAGAGCTAGTGAGATTTATAATCTTGATGAATCGGGAATTACAACTGTACATGTTCCACCTAAAGTTATTGCTGGAAAAGGCATAAAACAAGTTGGTCAAATGACATCCGGAGAACGTGGGAAACTTGTTACTATTATTTCTGCTGTAAATGCAATTGGCAACTCAGTTCCCCCACTTTTGGTTTTCCCCAGAAAGTTTTTCAAGGATCATATGTTGAAAGGAGCACCACCTGGATTTATTGGGGCTGCAAATCCAAGTGGTTGGTCCTCACCACAAATATTTATGCTTTATCCGAAACACTTTCTGAAGCATGTTAAAATATCCAAAGATAACAGCATTATTTTAATCTTAGATAATCATAACACACATATAACTATTGAAGCTATTGATTTCTACAAAGAAAATGGAATTATTGTGCTCACTTTACCCCCTCACACAAGTCATAAACTTGAACCTTTGGACCGCACAGTGTTTAGCTCTTTTAAAGTGCATTATAATAGAGCTTGTAGTCAATGGATGGTTAATCATGCTGGGAGGCCTATATCAATTTATGATGTTGCAGAATGTGTAGGCAATGTATACCCCCTTTCTTTTACACCAAAAAACATTGTTTCTGGATTTCAAGTAACTGGGATTTATCCTTTCAACAGAAAGGTTTTTGATGACAGCGAATTTTTATCAGCTTTTGTCACTGATAGGCCAATTCCATCAACAAGTTTATCCCTTCAAAGTAATGAAGAGTCCCCAATTGCAGAATTGTCCGTGCCTAAAACACCTGAATGTGTGCAACCATTTCCAAAGGCAGCGCCTCGAAAGGCAAGTAACCGAGGAAGAAAAAGGGAAAGATCAGCTATATATACGGACTCTCCTGGGAAAAAAAAGCAATTGAAGATGCTATCACTAATAATGAAAAGAACACTCAAGTAAAAGAGAAAGAATGTATGAATATGAAAACGAGAAAAAAGGATTAAAAACAGCTTCAGTTGATCATGCTGAGAAGATTTAATGCTCTCAGAATTGGTAGGAAGTAATACAACTGGAAGAAAACCAGTGATTAGTGATTTATGTAATGATGACAGTGATGATGATGTGTACAGTTTATATGAAACTAAGGATAAAAAAAAATTAAACGTTGGTGATTTTGATGTTGCCAAAAGGTCTGTTGTTGCTTTCATAGGTCACATGGAAAGAATTGATGGAGATGAATATGAGTTATCTTTTTTTGAGACGACTAAATCAATCATTGACATTTATTTATCCTGAAAAAGAGGACAAATCTTATGTAAACTCAAATGACATTTTATTAAAACTTAAAGAACCAATCAAAGTACCGAACGTTCTTTGGGTTTGGTATTTGATTTCCAACAATTAATTACAATTAAATATAAAATTTGTTAATTTTTTTTGTGTTCAACTAATAAAAAGCTTTGTTAACAAAATTAGGAAATATTAATTTCTAATTATTTATCTTTATCACTTTAAATACTTTTCTTTTCTTGAATAAACAATTTCAAGTGTAATGTAATTCAATTATTGAACTTTTCATATCTGTTTTTCAGCTGTCCCAAGGTGAGCCACCAGGTAGTACACCTTGGGACAAAGTACAAGTTTACTAAATATTTTTTTTTTAATTTTCTATAATGGATTAAAGATTAAAAGCTGTTAAATAATGTAGGCAAAGGTTAAACAAATACAAGGTAAAAATTTGAAAATAATTCATCAATATAAAAAATTTTGAGAAAAAAAAAGAAAAAAAACGTCCCAAGGTGAGCCACTCTCCCCTAATTATAATCTTATGATCTTTTTAAAACTATCTGTTATCTGAAATCAAAATGCAATATTCAAATGAAGATGTGCTAAAAAAAAAAAAAAATCAAACATAGCCTTATAACAAAAACTTATTATACACTTAATAAGTACATAATGACTTTTTTATTATAAGCACTTACTTATAGCAAAAAAGTTATAAGTACTTTGTAAACTAAGTAGTTTTTGTTATAAGTACTTACTTATAGCAAAAAACTTACAACAAAAGATATTAGGCACTCTCATGATCAAGTAAAATTCAAAATGCACTAAAAAATCATTTCTTAAAAAAAAAAAAAAAAAAAAAAAAAAAACATCATGAAAAAAACAGCTTATTCACATCAAACAAGATAGAGAAAGTAACTATAATCTTACGAACTTTTGACAACTATTATCTGAATCAAAATGCAATATTCAAATGAGATAACTTCATCTTTTTATATTAAAAATTCAACACATGCATTTAGCTTTTAAAATTTATTGATAAAAAAATATAAAATCACAAATATTTATTCCATAAAGAAAGGAAAATGGATCTACTACTTTTTGAAATTAAAATCAGTAAAACATTAAAATGACAAAAGTTAAAATTTATTCAGATGGAATAAAACTTGAGTTATTCTATACCAAAAATTCAACAAATATAATTATTAAATGATAAACTGAAATTTTAAAGAAAAATAATTT
This sequence comes from Argiope bruennichi, assembly GCF_947563725.1. Classification (NCBI taxonomy): domain Eukaryota; kingdom Metazoa; phylum Arthropoda; class Arachnida; order Araneae; family Araneidae; genus Argiope; species Argiope bruennichi. The sequence continues at coordinate 68,309,471 of NC_079162.1, read as the reverse complement.
TGATGTGAAGAAAATTTCCTTCATGCCAGTACCAAACGAAGGGGGGGGGGAATAATATATAAAATCAAAATAATTAAATAACAGATAATAATTTTTAGGATCAATTTTTTAAAAAGTGGTTGAAAAATAAAATCGAAAATCTTATATACTTATTCTTACACTTAAAAATTAGCACAATGGCAAACAATGATGAAAAAGGTTTACATACAATTCTACCAAATCATATTTACTTTTTCATCACATTAATAAAAAAAAATGCCCAGATAAATTGGAAATAACATACAAGACTTGATAAAAAAAACCTACAATCACAATCGGTTTCAAATATGATATCACAAACAATACTTAATATAAATGCTTTCCTTTTTGTACATCATTTTAAATATTCCTTTTTTATAAGATAAATGACTAGAATTCATAATGAACAGTTACAATTAAAACTTACTTTAATATGAATATCTTCAAAAAATGAATAAAAGAAATTTACCCAAGTAGAACATCAGCTGCACTGGTAGCAGACACAAATTTATGAAACTT